>NC_056732.1:622345794-622498294 GCF_019279795.1 Protopterus annectens | reverse complement strand
ACACCCTCATTGTTGGCTATGGGGATTGTAGTAGTGATGTTTTGGTCATAGTCACAAAGTGAGTGAATTGTGTTTATAAAAAAGGAATTGAATTGTGTTGCGATGTTATCATTTTATGGGGGTATGGTAGGATTGGGGGTGAACGTACTACCAGGTTGCAGGAGTTTGTTTATAGTGGCCCAGAATTTTTTGGGGTTGTTTCTTTGCTTGCAGTGATGTAGTAGGCTTTTTTGTCAGCTTTTATCTGGGATTTGGCTTTATTCCTAAGTTGTTTGAAAAGTAGACGGTTGTCCTTGCTTTTGTTAGTTAGACAGTATTCCCATGCCTTGCCCCTTTCTTTTAGTAGGTATTTGGTGTAGTTTCTAAGCCAGGGTGTGTGGTGATGTTTTATTCTGGCTATTCTGCAGGGGGCTAGGCTGTTTAGGATGTTGAGGAAGGTGGTGTTAAAGTGTTGAACAGCGTCATCTAGTGGTAGTGTTTTGAGGGGGGACCAGTTAATTTGTTGGAAGAGGGAGTTGAAAATGTGGGTATTACATTTTTTCTTGTTGCGGATTAGCCTATAGACTACTTGTCTAGGTGGACCAAGATTGCCTCTGATTAGGTATGTGGGTAGGTGGTCACTTATGGTACTGGAGAGGCATCCTGCTAGAAGGGGTATGTTATTTCTATTTGTGAGAGTCCAATCCAGGATGGATGCTCTGTTGGAGGTTTGGTCTATTCTTGTGGGGTTTTGTATGTGGTGGGAGAAACCATATAGGTTTATGAAACTGGATGGATTATTGGAATTATAGTTGGACCAGTCAGTGTTGAGGTCACCCATACTTATGGTTTCTTGGTGGAAGGTTATGGATAGCCAGTGAAGTATGTCTTCAACTGTGCTAGTGTTATATACCAGAGGGATATAGATAGCCACTATGATTAGTGTTTTGTTCTTGTTGATATTCAGTTTGGTGATGAGTAATTCTGCATAGATGTGGGAAGTGTGCTGTTGATAACTTCTAGGGCTAGATTTTGTTTAAACATTATTGCTACACCTCCTCCACATTTATTTTGACAATCGGGTCTATATATGTTGAACCCTGGGGGAAGTATTTCATTGTTTTTGACATGTGGCTTAAGCCAAGTTTCAGTCAAAATGGTTATGTCAGGGGAACGTAAGTCAATTAGTGCATGAAGGTCATGGATTTTGTTTAGTATACTTCTTAAATTTATATTAAGGAACAGCAGGGAGTGTTGTTTGGGGTGAAGGGGTATGGTGGAGTTGATTGAGGTGTAAGTGGTAGTTTATTGGTAGTCTTGGGGCCAGGGTTGTGGTGGATGTCACCACTGAGTTTTAATTTTGATAATATATGAAATAAAGTTGTTATAAGTTTGCTTAGTTGTTTGTGGTTTCTAAATAGTGGTTCATTTTTGTGTCTGGTTTGATGGTATTTAAGTGGGAGGTAGTCTGTTTCTGTGTTGTTGTAGAGGTTGGGTAAAATTTGGGAGTTGTAGTGGTGGGTTATAGGCAGTGGAGAGTTGGTGATGGTGTTGGTGGGGTGGTCATAGTAGATGTGAGTACAGAAGTTAGTTAAATGATAAAGAAGGGCTAGTGTGAATAGGTTGGCTGTGTAGAGAGAGACGGTAGTAAATAGTGTTTGTTTTAGTGGATGTAATGATGTGTGTTTTAGTGAATGTAACATTGTGTGCTTTATTAGTGCATTGAGGTTAGAGTGGGACTGATAGCGTGTGGTTAGTGTGTGTTGTGACATGTTGGAGTGGGAGGTGATTGTTGTGAGTTTGTGGGTATGTGGTAGAGCAGGTATTAAATCAGATGGAGGGTGACTATATGGGAGGTCAGAGCAGCTGAATGTGTAGGTGGATATGTGTTGTATTGTAATGGTGGGGGAGGGGGGTATAGTGGAGATTGGCCTGTTTTAATTACAGGGTGTGACAACTGTTAGATGTGTATGAAACAAGGGTTGTTTGTATTGATAGCATCAAAGTATTGATAGCATTTTGTAATACTAAAAAGGGTAGGGATTGGTAAAAGTTTAATATATGTGTGCTAATGGATGGGTGTTGATTAGAATTAGTGTGGAAATGTGGGCTACATTATAATTCAAAATTGTACAGGTGGTGATAGGTAGACACGTATGAGTAGGAGTGGTTATAATTGTGGGTTAGATGTCAAAACAGCAGGCAGAACAGTCTAGAATAGTTTAAAATAGTGCTGGTCTGAGTGAGGTGTATTTGAAATGTTTTGCTAGCTTGTAATAGGAGTTTCTGCAGGAGGGGCGAGGTAATATTCACCAAAAGGGAGAGAGAATGACAGGTCCACTGCTACTGGATTTTACAGTCCTTAGAGAAAAATAAAAGTAATGAGAGAGAGAACAAGATAAAAAGAAAGGTCTAGCAGGATAGCAGCTAGAAGGGAAGGAGATTTATAACTGAGCAGAGTTCAGTAAATTCAGAAGAAGACAGCAGGAGAAGGAGTGAGGTACAAAAGGGAGGGCAAAAACTGAAATAACTGCATAGCCAAGGTCTATAACTGCACAGCAAGGAACAGTCACTTAGACTACCAGGTACTGTGAAAAGTATCTATGCAGCTGACAATGACGAGGAATTCTTAGAGAAATAGAAACCTTATGCCAGGAGTAAGTATGGAGTGGGAGAAATATGGACAAGTGTATCGGGAAGGAGAAGACTGAGTAAAACAAGGATTCCAAACTAGGAAGTGTTGGGTTTAGAGAGATCTCTGGTGGGGGTATGGGTTACCAGTCGTGTGCACTCCCTGAATACATTCTAATGAAATTTATAATCATAGAAGGGTGAAATCATTAACATACACTGTAATGTTCCTGAACTTTAAGTAAACTGGCCACAGACTTTTGCAGATGCAGCTTGCTGGTAGACAACTGTTATAGGGATGCCTCACAGTGTTTGTATTAGCTGACAAATGAAGGTCACACTACTGGATGGATGACCTTCCCATTAATTCTTTGCTTTTTATTTTTTGATAAAAATTTGAATACCTTGTTCAATGAATTAACAATCATTTTCTTAGTTTAGTGTTTTTCTGCTTGTCTTTCCTGCTTCCTTCTGTTTAATTTGGCATTATTCTTTATCCCATCTTCTGTGCTTTCTTGTTTTTTATGAATCTGCTTTCTTTTTCTAACAACCTTGTTTCATACTTCCTGGCATTTTATTAAAGAGCTCTAAGGTTGTAAGCTATTAACAGTCATCTTTCCTTAGTCTGCTGTTTGAGTTCTTTAACCTCTGTTTGTTCCCTAACTACTTCTATATTTGACACAGAAAAGAGGCATATACAATATGTGGGTTTACTTGAATAATAAATAAAAAATGTATTATTTTTCTGTTTTATCTAAATATTTTATTCACATGAAAGCTTGTACCTTGTTGAAAGTAGCAGTACTGAAACACCTGTGTTGTTCTTCTCACTTAGTTTGTGAGCTTTAACTAAATAATTTCTGAGCCACTCTTCCAAATCTTAAAAATTCTACCTCCGCTTCAGAAACCTCAGTCTGACTATACTATCCGTTGCCTTATGGCTAAGTAGATCAGGATCCACACTGCTTAGAAACCAGCTTTTCCAAATGGTGGTTCACTTCCAAATGTGACGTTTAGAGCACCGAACTAAGACAGTTTTCATAAGTAGGTTCTAATATTAGTTTTCTGAAGTCTGAATGTTTTAGACCACCAATATATGCTGTTAGATTTGACTGCTGTCAAGTTGTTTCAATTGATATCTGACATATGAGAAACCTTCACTGGTAGTAATTCCCTTTCCTAATCATTTAAATGCTAGCATATAGCATGTTCTTGCATACTTCCTTCTCATGAAAACGGGATCTCTCTACAACCTTTACTCATGTTGTATTGCCATTTCCAGTTTTCAGTATGACCCACAGTATCTCCCTCTATTTTTATGCATATTCCTATGGTACATGGTTATGTCTGAAAATTCTGCCAGATCAGACTATTTTGTCAGTCAAAATTGTGTCTTTATGCAGCATTATGTAAGAGTATACATTTTCATTAAAACTTAAAATACCAACTATAAGCCATACACAACATAAACAAAAAATATGATAACAAATGCAGATGAACACATAACAGGAATAGCAAACTATTTACATATTTAGATTGAGGTTTGTTCTGTTAAAAGCTACACACAGTTTTACAGACAAATATTCAATGCACTAATCTATGAAAAATATTAAATATTAAAACTTTGTCACTGTCAGAATAATTATATATATATATATATATATATATATATATATATATATATATATATATATATATATTTATGCAGTCCTTGTACAGTGACTAACTGTAATCATTACCTTTTAATGGAAAAATTGACTCCATTAACAGATTTTATGTATTCCACTATTTAGGAAGTACTTTTCTTCTTGCACTTTAGTCTTCCAGTCCTTAGCCAGAATATTGTTTTGTTACCATCAACAATAGCAATCTACCTCAAATTTGGCTTGGCTTCCAAATTGTCTACTTCCCTTCAACTCAAAGATGAAGCCCTTGTGAGTCCTCTCTGTTTTCAATCCAGCTATGCAGTCCTACATATCTCTGGCCTGTTTCCATCTTTCTTGTGCTATTTGTCATTCCCAGAGCATGAGGATAGTTTTAACTAAGGCCACACCACATCTCCAGCAAAGACAAATCTTTCATTTTGACGTCTCTAAGCAGTTTGTTCAGTGTTAAGTATGATTTGTGCTGATACCCATCTGCAGGCCACATAATGTTGGCCCCACAGCCTCATCTATATTTCTTTCCATTCTTCATTTGTAAGTGTGGCTGCCACCTGAATAACCCATGAAGCTTGGATTACTTTCTATATAGTAACTCCTGTTTTCTCATCAACTCACTTTGGGTTAGACTTCCCTTTCCTTTTGCTACAGTTTTCCATTTCTGACATGGTGTTATCTCCATATTCTGACTTATGCTCCTCATCATGGCGGTGTATGTGTGTGCCAGCTTTTAGGCTTTTAGCTTGTCATCCATCCATTATTGTCTAAACTCACTATTATGTTGCCTAAACTCACATAGGCAGTTATCTGTCTCATAGTGTTTGCATCTGGATATCTGCCACTAAGCTGGTCCCAAGAGGTCCAGCCATGTGCCTGCTAACTTAATTTTGGTAACCTGCAGATGAGAATGAAATTCTGTCTATTGGCCAAATATCCCTGCTAAGTCTTTTCCCTGAAGAAGCTCTATTTCCCATTCCTGTAGTCAAGTCTTTTGAATTTGACAGCGGTGCCCAATTTTCTTCTTTATTTGCTCTCAGATGTCTCATGCAGATAATGGCATTCACAAATACTCTGAACAACTAAAAGGTAATACATGCATTTGTATGGAGGGTAGCTCCTATCCTGTCTTCCTCACTAGCACAAGAAACCAGTTGAGGATATCCTTAAACCCCTTTGTTGAATATAGATGCATTTAATTTTAACTGGCATCAGTTTAAACCCAAATAGCTTATTGGATAAGGAATACTTCTTATCACATATAAAACATGTTGGAAGATCATAGCCTTGAATGCTTTTATTTTCCCAGTTAATGTTGAAAACGTATCCCATACCTTAATGTGGGTCGTAAGTGCTGACTAAAAAATGTTCAGTACTTGCGGTCAATGTGTTTTCTCAAGTACTAGCCACTATCAACTCTAGATACTTAACAACTGACACTTCCTGTAGGGTCTGTATGGGCCTTTCTCCACACCATCTCCTAATCTAATCATCACCATTCTGTCTTTGTTGCAAACTAGGATGGATGGATGTTATTCCAAATTCCTGGTAAATAAGAAAAAAATGCTTCTTCTAAGCAGTCTATTTGATCAGCCACTAACACCCATCAGGATGATTAGCATGAGAAAGGGTTAAGAGCCCCAATAGCTGGCTTAATGACCAGGATGATCCACCCTTACATTCAGAGAGATTCCCATTGAAAGACTCAGATAGTTTAAAATGAGAACACATGGATATTCTGGAACTTATTGAGGAATTAGGTGTCAAAATAGGCAATGTCAGAAAAATGTTGCAAAGAGAGAAAGAGCAGTGTGGAGAAATGATTTAAGACCATATACCAAAAGATGCTGGGCAGTATTACCAGGTGGTGAGGTAAGGGACGACTTGGACACAGGATGAAGTCCACTGAGCACCTAATTCTTGAAAGTTAGCAAGGACTAATTGTAGGACTAGAATGCCCAGAGGCTATACATTGTCTGATGCCTTTTTCTTTCCTCTCAGTCTGCGTATTGTGAACATAAGAGGTAAGGGTAGGGCCAAAACATGCTTCTATCGGAAATGGATAAGAAGGTATATGTATGATGTTGAAGGCTGATTTAACAAAGGGAGCTAGTCATTTTGGATACATTCTTGGAGTGAGTTATTTTTACACAGTAAAGTGACTGTTGCTGTCAGATATGTTGCTAAGTTTTATTATTTACTATGAAAGAAGTTTCTATATGATTGAAAAAGGCTTAAGCATTAAGATTTAACAGGTTCATAGGAAGTTACAAGGCTAGCTGCCCAAGAGCCTTTACAAGCCTAGCCATGTCAATCCAAAGTATCCCCATATGTTCTTTTTGGGTAGTTTGTAGAACACATTTATGAACAGAGCAGGTCTGTGATCAACACCAGCTACCTCTGTCCATGAGTGACATGAGTGCCACCCCAGGGGCGAATTTGTGGCCACCCATCCAATTATCTTGGTTGTGAATAGGGTCAGTGAGGAGCTGTGTTTTACGTGAATAGGAAGTCTATTCGAGAGAAGCCGCAGTCTCTGAGAGACATATCTGTCTCTCCACCATGTTCTGTTAATGTCACAACCTAGGTTGAGATCCCTAGTGTGAGTAACTTTTTTTGTCATTTGACTTGCAGATGTGCAGCATTTCCTTTAGGGCAAGGTCAGAGATTACCCTATAGGCCAGGCACAAGTCACCTCTCAGCAGCCTATAGGATACAGAGTGAAGTGACGGGTCTTTCAGCCTGTCCATGTAGGTCATGGTTTGGAGTCCCTCTATTTTCTTAGTGAGAAACCTCTGAGGTCTCTCCAGCTGCTGCAGGTGTCTGGTGAGGTAAATGCAAATGGGTGCATTATACTCTATTAGTGATCTGATGAGAGTCGAGTACAGTAGAGTTATAACATCCCTTGACCTGGGTGCTGTGCTCTTGCTTATGTGGTGTGCTATATAGAAGGCTTTCCTTACAACTTTGGAAACTTGGTGGTCAAAGTGCAGATTGCTATCAACCTGTGTTCCCAAGTATTGCACCACTGAATTGGAACTCAGGGGAGTGCTGTCAATATTGTAATGTGTAGGGAATTCCATTTTGCAAAAGAGAATAATAATGCATTTATTTGCATTTAGTTTCAGATCATGGCTTTGGCACCAGTCATTTGTTTGGGTTAGCCCTTCTTGTAATATGTTGACATTACTGAGGGAGTTAGTGATTGCTCCCAGTTTGCAATCATCTGCGAAACTTGGTGAGACAAAGGCTATCTACTTTAGCCTGGACTTCTGAGAAATAAATGCCAAGCAGTAAGGGGCCCAGCACAGACTCCTATGGTACTCCACTTGTGACGGGTTTACTGGTGGAGGTGGAGTCACCAATTTTGACAGAGTGTGCACTGCTGGTGAACCAATTAGCTACCCATCTAGTAACAAAAAGATTAATCCAAGTCTGGGAAGGTCTCTTAATGATGCCAGAGTGGGGAATTATGTCAAAAGCCTTGACAAGGTCAAGATAGACTGTGTGGACTGTCTTATGTTTGTCTGTGGTAACATTCTGAAAGAAGCCTACCAGGTTTAATAAACAGGCTCTTCCCTTAGCAAAAACAAAGTGGGTTGGGTCCAGCATTTGGAGGTTGCCTATGTCCTTGTTAATAAAGTCCACGATAATTCTTTCCATGGTATTGCAGATGAGGCTGGTTAGACTTATGAGTCTGCAGTTCCCAGGGTCACTTGATGGCCCCACTTTTTGCAGGGGAATTACTGTTGCTGTTCTCCGTTCTGCAGGAACATAGCCAGTTCTCAAGTTATGATTAAAGAGAATGCCAAGTGGGTCCACTAGGTCTTGTTTTAGATTGTTTAATAAACAACCTGGGATATTATCTGGTCTCATTGAAGCATGATTTTGGCCTTGATAAGCACAGAGATGATCTGTTCTCTAGAGCTACTAGGCAGAGGGCTGGTGTCAGGTATGCTTTGAGATATGGTAGGTGGGGATAGAGGGTAAAGTTTGCACTGAATCTGTCAGCTAGCAGGTTGGCGATATCTTCTGGTGTATTATGAGTGATCTCTGCAACCACACATAGCTGGGCATTCCTTTTTTGACTTTGGATGAAGTTAAAGAATTCATTAGGATTATCCTTGGCTAGGGATACAATTTTAATTCTGTAATTTGCTTTAGAAGACTTTTAAACATTTCTGAATTTCTTATTTAGGCTTAGGAGGAAACACATCTTCTGCAGAGTGATATCCCTCTTGTTTTTAGACAACAGTGTTTTTCTTTTGTTATATAATCTGTTTATACTTGAAGTCTATTATGCTGGCTTGTTTTTAAGGTAAGACCTGGTTTGGATCTGGTCAGGTGCAACAGAGTTTATGCAGTCACTTAAGTGTTTGTACAGGGGATTTGCCTACACTTTTGCATAGTGATCATTTATGTCTGTGATTGCGGGTGGCATGAAGGTTTTTATACAATCACTTAGTAGGCTGTATTTAGCTTTGGTAAAGTTTTTTATAATTTTTTCCTATCAGTGTGTCTGTTCAGTAGTTTTTTCAGACGAGACTGATTTGTCTTCTGACCTAACCAGGGAGGGCATCATGCATGGGGAAGTACAGTAACCCCCCATGTTGGTGAATACTATATCCAGAACATTAGAGCCCCTAGTGGGGGTGAAGACTATCTGTTCTAGAGCATTTGTGTTAACAAAGTCCAGGAATCTCTGGGTGAGCGTGTTTTTGCTCTTGTATTTCCCCAGTCTTTGGAAGGATAGTTGAAAGCTCCCATGACTAGGGTGTTGGGCTGCATGGAGAGGTATTCCAGTAAATCAAGGTAGGCGGTGTGTTTACCCTGGTTCATGGTGGGAGATCTATAGCTCGAAATGATGTGGTAGGGTACTTTACCAAAAGTTAATTGGACATGAAGTAGTTTGAGAAAGTCATACTGTTTGACCAGTGTTGAAGTGTATTTGGTTTTAATGAAGATGGATACACCTCCACCTTTGGTTCCTTCATGCTTATTTTGAGATCTGAACATGTTGAAGGCATTGTAGCTTTGCACGGCTGGGGTGCTCTCAGTGGCCTTGAACCTTGTCTCAGTAACTGCACAGATGTCAGGATCCTCCAAGGTGCTGAGTACTTCCAGGGAGTGCAGTTTCATGTTTAAACTCCTAGCATTAAGCAGCACGACCCTGAGTGTGTCTCTATTAGATTTTGTTACTTTGAAAAATGTGTTGTTTTGACATTGCCTAAAAAAGGCACTATGGGTGAGACAAGGCCCTTTGTCAATATCTGAAAGCCTATGGGGACAGGTGCAGACCATCTCTAGCAAAGCATCAAGTCTGTCTACCATATCCTCCCAGGCTGACAGATACTGGATCCCCCTGGAGTGACACCAGAAGCTGAGCCAACTGATGAAGTCAATAATTTCTTGTTTATATTGTGGCATTATCCTGGGTGAGGGTAGGATACTGCTTATGACTAAGGACATACCTGTCTGGGATACATAATCAGAGAGTTCTGTAATGTCTCTTTTCATAAAGTCCAGAGAGGTTTGTCTCAAGTCATTGACTTCAACATGGACTATGACAGAGTCATAATGGAACTTGTTGTGTGACAAGAGTGCTTGTGTGATTTTTCGGATCTTGGCACCTGATAGGCAGCTGACAGTGACCTTCACCTTATCGAGTGAGAGGGTTATCTGTGTATCTCACTATGGAATTGCCTATGACCAAGACATTTGATGTGTTTTGCCTTAGGGGCTTATTTGTTGAGACACAGGTGTGTGTATTGATATGTGTAATAGTTTCTTTTTGCTTAGTGTTGAGTGTAGGTGGTGTCCATTTGGGAGGTTTCTGTTCTTTTGGTAGGCTTTTAATGAGTACCTCCATGTATATGGGTTTATGTGTCATGGCCTTTTGTGTGAGAGGTGAAGTTTGCATGACAGGTTAAGCGTGTGGACAGATGAACTGTTTGATGTCTGGTTTGTTTTTACGTGAGAATTGACTCCATTTCCACACTGTATTTGCATCTGTCACATAGGGAGTTGATTTATATTAGGACTAAATAAATGGTTGTCAGTATACATGAAGCAATTGCTACATTGCCTGAAGATGCCCATATCAAGCAAGCTGGCAGAGGAAATTATGGGAAACTGTCCGTCCATTGTTATAGGATTTTTCTGAATGTGGTTATTTGGAAAGGAAGTGGACTAGCTGGACTTGAACACAAACAGAAAAAATGAAGCAGTAATTCAATTAAATACAGTTAAAGTGCAGTGCTGGCTTAATATATATTTATTTTTCAGCATTTTTCAGGGAATGCCTTGGATTTCAATGCAGATACACTCCAGACCTCTGGCTAAAGTTGCCAAATATTGAGTAGCTGTGGTAAACTGAGCTCAAACCTGCACAAACATGAGGCTTATATCAAGGCAAATTTAAACAGTTTTATACAACTACCAATGGGAAAGCCCCAAACTGAGCCTTTATCCAGCAATCCCCAACTCATATGGGTTCTGAGCTACACACTTCTGCCACAACAGTGCAAGGAGGTCTTCTTAATGTAAGATGTTTGGTTTAAGAGCACAATGATACCAAACAGTCTAGATTCAGTAGGTCTGAATCTAGCCTATGCTATATAAGACAATGAAAAATAATTTCAAACTGCAGAGAAAAAGTCACAAACAGCAAAAATGAAGCAGTAATTCAATTAAATACTGTTAAAGTGCAGCAGTGGCTTAAAATATACTTATTTTTCATTTTTTTTCAGTGGATATCTTGGATTTTAGTGCAGATGCACTCCAGACCTTTTGGCTACATTTGACAATCATTGAGGAGCTCCACTAAACTGAGCACAAACCTGCATAAATGTGAGGCTTATATACAAGCAAATTTAAACAGTTTTAACACAACTACCAATGGCAAAACCACAAACTGAGCCTTTCTCCAGCAATCCCCCAACTCAGATGAGTCTTGAGCTACACATTTCAGCCAGGTACAGGGAGGCCCTCTTAGGTTCATAGGTTCATAGGTTCATACATGTTAGTATACTGTGCCTCTGTTTAACAGTGACACAGAAGTGATACCAAAACCTATGATCTCCCATCCACTCATCAAGATTCCTTGAAGAGAGTCAATGAGGGACTTTGCTAACACCTGGACTGGGATTTTTCAGTCAGCAGGTTATGAATCTAGCCTATGCTATGTATTTCAGTGCAAGGTTCAAACATAATTTCTAGATAGGAAGGAGTAAGGGAGAGTCACTTAAAGGTCAAAGTGAGAGTGTTTAGTAGTACACTATTAGATGACCTGCAGTGGTACCACCCTCTGCACAAACTGGCTGCTCTTCAAGCAGCTGTGAACAGTGGGAGACTATGGAGAGTGTTTCCTATACATGATTTTAAATTAAAGAGGTTTGCTTATATGCAAGCACAGGGAACCACATTTCCACAGCTTGGCCAATCTGATAAAAGCACAATAAGTTATTATAGCAATAACCCACACCTGGGTGTGGGTAATGCTGGATTTACCCACAGTTGGCGTGGTTTGTTCCCGTGGGTGAAGCCCGAGGGACCAAACAAAGCCAACCGTGGGTAAGTGGCAGGATCTACCCACACCCAAACTGGGTAGGATTGCTATGTAGGTCCCCAATGACATTATTTAAGAGGTCCATGATGAAACTATTACTTTTCTTAAATAATGGCATAGTATAATGCCTGGGTTTACTGCCCTTCCGCAGATGTCTGGCATCCGTGGCAGTTCTGATGTACTGGGTGGCTCACTGACATCAGAGTTGTCACCCAAGCAACGGAGAAAGCAAGATCTCCGTTGCTTTTTTACCATTTTAAGCTATGTTAAATGGGTTTAACATAGCGAGACAGTTTAAAATACTGATCAGAGATGTCCGTTTTTATTTTGCTCTATCATTTAGTAGCTTCCTCCTTCTATTGTATAATGCTCCCAGTCTATTTAACATAGTGAAACCCAATATAATGGTGTTTGAAGAGATCTTCATATTCTCCAGTGTTTTTTCTGTCTCGCTGATGTTAAATGGGTTTAGCATAGGGAGACACTTAAAATAAGGTGAGAGTGTTTGTAGTACACTATTAGACTTCCTGCAGTGTTAAACCCATTTAACATAGCTCTTCAAGACAGCTGTGAAAGTAGAGTTATACTAATGGAAAAAGTCTGGGCTACAAAGGACCTTTTCCATTAGTATAACTTGAGAGGTTTGCTTATGTGCACGCTGGCCACATTTGCACAGCTTGACCAATCTGAAAAAACACAATAACTTATTGAAAAATAGTTTACACCTTGGATGGGTTGAATTTAGCTCTCTGCTCCCACCAGAATGCAAAAGTACCCTCTTAATGTAAAACAAACTGGTTTTGAAATCAAGTGCAGTAACAAATGCATTACAACCGAAGAATTCCTGCAATTTCAGGAATCATTGTAAATAAGTTCACTAACCCTGAGAAATGTTCACAACACAAAATCTTTGCAAAACTTAGAAATATT
This sequence comes from Protopterus annectens, assembly GCF_019279795.1. NCBI lineage: Eukaryota > Metazoa > Chordata > Ceratodontiformes > Protopteridae > Protopterus > Protopterus annectens. The sequence continues at coordinate 622,485,529 of NC_056732.1, read as the reverse complement.
TTGACATTGTCAGGAGAACCTTGGCAAACTCAGAATAGCTTTTGCAGTATCAGAGGAGGTTAGACAGTATCAGAATACTTTTAAAACAACATAAGAGCAGTACAGTAACAAACAGCTGGAGTTTCTTTAACAAGTGTAGGCTGAAAAATAGTGAAAGTTCAACAAAATCAATAAATGCAACACAAAAGTTTTAAATATCACTGAAATAGAGCAAGTGCAAAAAATATACTTTTATCAGCTTTGTAGGGCCAGATAATTTTGACGGCCATGGTGGTGCAGTGGTTAGCATTGCCACCTCACAGTAAGAGGTTCTCTGGTTCAATTCTTGGCTGGGGTGCCTTCTGTGTGGAGTCTGCATGTCCTCCCTGTGGTTGTGTGTGTTTCCTCTGGGCACTCCGGTTTCTTCCCAAAGACATGCAGTAGGTGGAATGGACACTCTAAATTGGCCCTAGGAGTGAGTGTGTGCATGTGTATGCCTTCTGTGGAAGGTTGGGTGCCGGGCTGGCAACTCAACATTGTAAAATTCCACTGCCAATCATGAGTGGATAGATGATCTGCTGTGGTGACCCCTGACTGGGAAAAGCTGAAAGAAGAAGTAGGTCCAGATAGTTTTAGAAGCAATCCAAGTCTTGTAGTCACTTAAGAGGAAGAAAGGAGAGATACTTGCTCTATAGACTTAGAGATGATAACCAAGATATCCCTAATGATGAACTGTTATGGACAGCTGGGATAGGCCTACATATCTGGAACTGTGGTAGGTGATTAATATAGTTTTTTTTATAAAATGCAGCCAGTCTGCAAGGTTATTTACTTCATAATAAGCTGGTGCAATATACTGGCCTGGAGGAAAACCTAAGATACCTTGTAAAAGAGACCTTTGTTTTAAGAAATTATTAGAAAGATCCCATTATGTAGTAGAAAATGGGCATATGACAAAATATAAATTTATTTTGGAGGGTGCAGGGTTTGGATACAAGTGTTTGGAACTATCAGGCTCACCCATGAATATTACTGTTATACCAAACAAGTGGTTTATGTTGCAAAATGTCAGTTGTGAGAATGGTATTACAGAGGGCATTCAAAGGGCATTCAAAGACAGAATTTATCAACACCTGTATGATATACGGAAACATGAGGGGAATGTCCTCAGTAAACACACATTAAAGAACCCCAACCACCATTTTAAATTTTGTATTATTGATCATGTGGACATTGAATCTAGGGAGGGGTGCTATGGATTACTATGTAAAACTCAGAGTGTAAATGGCAGATTAGATGTAACACCACTGAATCCCTGAGTCTTAATGACCATATATCCCTAGCTAGTATCTTGAGATTTAAGGCCGGGTATTTTATATAATTTAGTGGGATTTTAATAGCGTGTAGCTTTAATTACTGTATGTAACTGTCTAAATATTTGAATGTTTACAGAAACAATCGATGCATATGATTTGTTTTTAAATGTTTTGTTTATGGTTTTAAAAAGTTTTGTTTTTGAATTTAGAACCTTTTAGAAAAGTTATTGTCTGGGTCTTTAAGGTTTTACCATTTTTTAATTGCTAATGAATGTATAAGATTAGGCATGTGATTTTATCACTTCTATTAAACAATGATCTGGGTTTGTGTTGTTCATTCTAATGAACTCTAGTGTCCAGGAGGAAATTGCTTAAGTTTTGGAGAATAAAGTGTGGGAATTCACTTCTGCCTCCTTTTATTGTTAATAGTCAGAAGCTGTGGTTGGTGTTATTATTTTTTTGGTATAGAACGGGACGCGTTAGGTGAAGTTTCTACTCATGACCAGAACAACATTTACCAAGAGGTTACAGCATCTATTGATAACCTCACAATGTTAGTTAATCAGCTATCCCAACAAGTGGCTGCCATTTATAATCATCAAGGAAACAGGATTTGTGAGCTGACAATATGAATGTGAAGGTTTACTATTGAAATTATATTGAATTCTAAAGGGGATTTTAGGATTTATAATTATAGCAACATATCAGTGACTAGAAATTTGCCTGACCTCTTAGAAAAGGAGTTGAATTGTTTTACCTGCTAGAAAGGCAAACATTGAGGGGGCCATCATACAGCTGAAATTATTTAGCAGGAAGTTGAGTTTAAGGTTCTTATTTAAAAATATACTGGGTACCCTAACCCCTGTTATTAGGAGACCAAGTACATTTAATCCACCTACACATCCTGTAGTCGACATTTTTTTAAAAAAAATATGTGAATGGGACATCAGGAAACTAGGAAAGGGATACCTGGATTGTGATAAGTTTAACAACTTAACTAGCAGAGAAGATAAATTATTGAAGAACATCATTACAAACAAGTCTATTAGGGTTATGAAACTGGACAGGGGTGGGGGAATTGTAGTCATGAATACTAATGACTACATTGACAAGATGTTATTAATTTTATACACTGATACGTATGAAGAAATATTTAGAAATTAGTTAAACACAGCATATAGAAATATTACTTTAACTTTGGAAGAGATGGTGTTGAATGATTAAATTACATTACATGAGTACAACTTTCTTAAAGTGACCACCTGAGGATACCAACTATATTTGGTATTCCAAAAATCCACAAGTGTCTGGAGAACCTGCAAAGGCATATATTACATTTCCTATTGCCAAATTTTTAGATCTACAAACAAAAGGAGTTTTGGAGAAATGTATGCATCTGTTTAAAGATTACTGGCACTTTCTATCCAAAGTTTCTGACCGGTTATATAAGGAATGACTGATATTGGTTATGATCAACATGTATGACTTGTATACAGTCATCCCACTTAAAGAAGGGTTAGACTGGTTTTATGAATTTCTTAATGAGACCTCCAATATGGAGCCTACTAAAGTCACTGCTATGAGGGATCTAATGGAAGTTGTTATAGAGAATAATTTTTTGATTTTTGAAAATCAGTTGTTCAGGCCGACAAAAAGTGTTGCTGTGGGGGTGGTATGTGCCCCCATATTTGCAAACATTGTTCTTGCCCAATGGGAAAATATTTGTTTTCTCTTCTGAATTTAACCCTATATAGGCAATATTTAGATTATATAATCAAATTTTGGAAAGACAGTCAAAATAAACTGGAGGACATTTTTCAGTATTTAAATATTACTACCCCCTTTTTTAAAGTTTACAATGGAGTGTAATATCAAAAAAGTCAGTTATGTAAACTTGAGTCTAATTAAAAATGTTAATTTACAGCAATTAATGGAAATGTTGATTAAGAGCAGTTACCCGGAGGAATTTGTCCTGGAAACCTATCCAACCTATCCACCTCCACTATTTCCTGGTTCACTAGTTACCTCAATGACCGATTTCAATCTGTTAAATGGCTTTTTCCCACTACTCCTACCATACCTGTCAAAATGGGTGTACCTCAAGGATCAATCCTTGGCCCATTACTGTTTAATATCTTTACCAACCTACTGTCCACATCTTGCCCACAGTCATCACTCATGCAATATGCTGATAACTCCACAGTTATCACCATAGCTAATTCCCTCTCTGACTTTAATACATGGACACAGAAATCCTTCTTATCCATCAAAAACTGGATAGCCAAGAACCAACTAATTCTAAATCCAAAAAAAGACTAAACTCCTGCTTTTCATTCCCAAAATTATGAACCATCTTAAATCTTCCTTCTCAATCTCATCCCTCAGTAAACCTCCTATCACTGTGGAATTGCAAACTAAACTACTAGGGGTCAGCATCAATGGCCATCTCAGATTTGATCTGTACATTCTCAATAAGATAAAGAAAACCATCCAAAAACTGGGACTCCTTTAAAGGAAAAAAAATTCTTATCCAATAAAAACAAAATCTCCCTGTCCCATGACTACCTTCTCTCCAGCCTATTCTATGGCTCACAAATTCTTGCTAACCTTCAAACTACTCTCTTAAGAAAACTAGAATCCACCTACAATAAAGTTGCTAGATTTGCTGCTGATCATTCCTACCACTTCCTGTCTTGTTCTTAGAAGGTTAAACTAGCTAGAATTTCCCCACCATCTGCTTTCTCACTCAGATTCAAATGATTCATTCTATCCTTCTGTCCGAACATTGCCTCAGTTGTCTCGATGTACTCCACACCAAGGTCCCTACAAAGCACTGAACAAAACCTTCTTCAAATATACAAGCCTAAAACTAAAATAGGATGAAACCTTTACAGCTACTCCCCAGCCCATTCTTGGAATAAACTTCCTTTGGATATCAGAAATATCAATCACCTACATAGTTTCAAAACTGCAACTAAAAACTACGTATGTAAACAGTACATGGATCTGTCACTGTAACTATCCTCCTTGACTGCCCACTCCTTGCTTTTCATCCCCTCTCACCTAACTCCCTTTCTTTCCTCTATCCCTACTCCTAAGTTCTACATTGACTTAGTCACATCTAATGTCAAGCTTAATATTCTACCCATGTAAATTTGTACTTACTCTCTGAACTGCCCTTGCATATTGTTGATGTTAGAATGTATTTATCCTCTGGGTTTGTTAACCACATGCTCATATTACGTTACTGAATTTTAATAATTTACTGTATCTAGATTTTGTTTCCACATGCATTGTGTAACTGTGCAGTTTTTCTCCCCAGGAGGGTTTCAGCTCTGCCGGACTAACCTGGTCAACAAATGTCAAATAAATAAATAAAGATTGTGGCCTAGGTTTTGAGGAAAGAAATATAGTTATGCACAAACCATTGTTAGGGACTGATACAGGTGTTAATAATTTGGGTAGAAGATTAATCTCAGAAAGCCTGTATTATCCGTTTTAGTATTCAATGTTATGGTATCCAGGATATTATTCGAAGAAACTGGAATTTATTTAAGATTGACTAGGAATATACTGATGTTGTAGAGGAAAAACCTAAGATAGTTTATAAAACAGACCTTTGTTTTAAGACATTATTAGAAAGACCCCATTATATAGTAGAAAATGGGCATATGACAAAATATGGACACTACCCCCAATATGTTTATTTTGGAGGGGGACAGGGTTTGGATATAAGAGTTTGGAAATAACAAGCTCACCCACAAATATTACTGTTATACAAAAAGAGTAGTTATATTGCAAAATGTCAATTGTTTGAAGGGTATTACATAGGGAAAACTAAAAGACATTCAAAGACAAAGGGCAGGATTCACGAAGGCTTGCACGGAGTCTAAGAGTAGTATAAGACTCCATGCAGCCCTTGCAATCCAGGAACAGCCCTAAATTCCATGTAAGAGACCAGCTAAAGCGTCTTACACGGAAGCGTGATGGATATGCTAATCACCTCAATTGCAGCCGAAAGGCATGCAAATGAGGTAGATTAGCGATCCAGGAAGCCCAAAGCAGGCCATCACAGGCAGAGCGTGACTCAGAGGAGGAACAACCTCAGCCTGCCCCAGTAGGCAGAAGGAGGCATGCCCAGTATGCCCTGGCCTTGGCAAAGAGGCAACGCATAGCACATACACTGGCTCAGTAGGAACCCTGGGAATGATACCCCTCTCTGACTCACTCATATAATAACAGGGATGCCTAAAATGACATAATCTGCACTCAAACATGTACAGAGGCAGCCCTGCAGCACCACCTGAGGCATGAATGCCATGTATTAAGCAATGTAACACCATGTAGTATATGCACACTTGATGACCCTGACTAACATCCTACCCTCACCAAGCATGATGCCACAATATGACGATGAGATGATCAATTGCAATAGTTGGCTGAAGTATTGCAGTTAGTCAAAGGGGATCCAATGTGTGCCAGCCTGGGATGACATGCTGAGCATGACATGATGCTCCACCTGCTAGAGGTGGCGTGCACCTATCAGTCCAGGCCTTATGGATACTGGCAAAGGCTGCTGTTACCCACACCTTGCCCTGAATAGGTAAGGCTCAAAACACAAACCCACCTCCATAGGTATCACAAGGGATAAGAACCTAGATTTAATGCTACCCAATGCCAGAAGTCTAAACAGCAAGATGCATGCAGTCTAAACTCCCCCAGTATGGAGAATGTTGATATCTGTCCTGTAATAGAAAACTGGGTCAAGGCTCACAACAGCACCCTAACACTACCAGGTTACACCTCATACTGTGCTGTACAGCCTCAAAACATGGAACAAGCTACAAAAGGAGGGTGACTAGCAATAAGTGTCAAGGATAACCACACCCCCATGTTGGTACCACAACAAGAAGCAGCATGGACTAGCCATGGTCAAGTAACAGTGGCTAAAACTGCTTCCCATTTTATAGCCTGCTACAGACTACCGTCCTAACACCAGGAACTGCACCTGGCCTATGTTGGAATATATGAATATATCAAGCCCTCCAAACCACATTATATTGTGTGACTGAAAATACCCAGACATAGACTGGGAGCATTATACTAGCTCCAACACTGTAGGACAAAAGTTCCTAGAATCCATAAACCAAAATGCCCAGGAACAATGTACCACTCCCACAACAGGGGTAAGCATACTGGATGTGATAATCAGCAACATGGGTACTTGATGGCAAGATGAGAAGTGTATCCCTCACTGGTAAGACCAGACCATAGAGTAATCACACTGGATATACACATCCTGACCACAGTCCCCGGCCAGAAAACCACAGTGAAAAACATGTGTAAAGCAAAAGCTGCACTCCTCCAAACTGATGTGGAATCCATTAAAGGCCCTGTGCAGGTGCAAAATATGGGCCACACCTCAGAACCTGTTATACAGGCATTCCATGAACACTGCCAGGAATGCTTGGATTATGCAATCCCAAATAAAACCAAGACACAATGCCATACACGCAGGCTTCTGGCATGGTGGATTCCAGCCATTACCAAACCATGCAAGAGAATGAGGAAGCTACTACATGATAGAACAAACATAAAAAGGGAAGTAATCACTGATCAGTAGTATGGCAATAAAATATGTCCACACATACAATCCACTAAGGCCAGCTACAACAAGTTGAATCTGTGAATCTTGAGGCAATGTTACACCTGCCCCAAGTACACAGACAACCCTGAACTCCCCCTAAGAAATACAAATATATGTGAGAGATGCAACCATTTATCCAAACCGGAGGCTGAGCTCCCTCAACTCAGTACTGTCAAAACTAGTCAGGAGGAGAAGGTAACCACACACACCACAAACCCAGTCCCACATAGACCTATCACAACTGCAAACCAAAGACATAAACACAGAAAAACATTCCCAGAGGCCCTAATTACAAACACACCACACCAACAGAGGCCTCCAAAGCAGACACCCAAGCAACCACAACCTCCAAACATAGCACATGCAACACATAGTACACAAAGCTGGTGTGCCAAACAGTCACAGGCCAGAAGGAGAAACAGCATGCCTGATACAGTTGTAATAGGTGACTCCATAGTCAGACACACTGCTGTCCAATTCACCAGACTGAACAAGGGAAAGGGTACAGTAAGCTGCCTGTAGGCTGCTACAATACGCCACATAACACAAGTACGCAGGTCACCACAAAGCAAGTAGAAATATGATGCAGTCATTGTCCATGCTGGCGTGAATGACCTGAGATGTACCTCCCCGGACTACATGAAAAGAGACATAGATGAGCTCTCCGATTATGTAGTCCAGGCCGGTATGACACTGACCATTTGCAGCATCCTACCCTCACCAAGAATGATGCCACAGTACAAACACAGAATGATCAGCTTTAACAAGTGGCACAATTACTGGTGTCATTCCAATGGGGATCCAATGTCTGTCTGCTTGGGATGTCATGCTTGACAAGCCACACTGCTGTTCCAGGGATGGCTTGCACCTGTTACCCCTGGGCGTCTGGATATTGGATAAGGCTTTTGCCACCTCCATAGAGCCTTTCGTAGGCAAGGCTGAAAAGACTAACCCACCACCCTAGAAAACATAAGTGGAAAGAAACATAAGGGTAATGCTGACCAATGCCAGACGTGTAAACCTCAATATGCATGCTCCCGAGGCCCTTCCCAGTATGGAGAACATTGATGTCCGTGCAGTGACAGAAACCTGCAGCAAGCCTCCTGACAGCACACCAGCACTACCAGGTTATACCTCATATCATGCGTTATGGCCCCAAAACCTGGACCAAAACATAAAAGGAGGGGGAGTATCCATATTCAGCACAGACACCCATACGTCCAGGTAACTGACAATGCACAAAGCATCGGAGACCACCCATGTGCAACTAACCATAGGCAAAACTGCTGTACAGTCTGTAGCATGCTACAGACCACACTCTCACACACAGGAACCCCACCCAGCCATCCTGAAGACACTGGACAGTATGAATGTCCCACCAAATACCAAACAAGGTACTCACAGATTACCACATAGGTGGTAAACCATTATGTATGGAAGGAGTAATCAGGGACCTAGGGACACAAGTAGACAGTAACCTGTTATGTGACACTCACATTGCCAACGTGGCTAGGAAGACTGTCTATATTGGACACCGTATCATGAAAGGATTCACATCTACATCAACAGAGGTCATTGTGCCCCTATACTGTTCTCTTATCAGACCCATAATCTAGTACAATGCCTCATTTGGGATGTACCTTACCTGACACCTGCAGCAGTTAGAAAGACCTCAAAGGTACCTCACCAAGAGGATAAAGGGTCTCAAATATATGTCATATGCTGTAGACACCCCAGCTGAATGCAGTCACATACTGCCTACACAGAGGCGTTGTATGCCTGTTATACAAGGCCATGTCCAACACAGGAGTAATGGACATGCTCCACCCCAGAAAACCCAAAGCCATCGGAGCTGTGAGAGTGAGAGATGTCAACCTCAACACATAATGAAATAGGATGTGCTGGAGGGACAGATACATAACCCAGAGGCTCCCTACACCCTGGAACAGAATCCCACTCCATGTTAGGCAGAGCCCCACACTGACACTCTTCAACAGGAATCTTGCCAAGTGGATGGATGATCGTAGATGTACACTGGGGGTCTTCACTGTGTCACGTCCAGACAGAGGCACAGTAAAGTAAATCATAAATGGCCATAATATTCACATAGCAAGGGGTGGCGAAAGCCACACACACTCTGGCTAGGCTTATAAATGCCCTAGGGTGGATAGCCTATTATGAACCTATGAAGCTATGAAGATACAAATTGTACAGGACACTAAGGATAATCACAAGGCTTTCTTAACTGATGGTAGGAACCTTGTTGGGAACTCACAGATATGCTCTGAATCACTCAAATATTACAAACAACATACCAAACACACACACATATTGCCAACATCCAACCTGACAGGTGCAGTGCAAATCCCCCCCCCCCCAGAATGCAAAATATCTATCCCAGCAGACTGCTGGCCCCCTGAAATTGCAGATGCTGAGGTAACAGCCAGCATCTACAAAGCAAAACACACAGCAGGAATGGTATGAGATGGTGTCCTGGGCTGAGTCCAACATAGACTCCAAGAAGAATGGAATGCCAAATCACACTACTGCTCAATGTCAGCCTTACCACAGGATATGTACCCAAAGAGAAGTGTACAACAACAGTGGTCCTTCTCAACAAAGGTGTTGCCTGAATGGATACTGAAAACTACCACCCCAGAATCTTGACAAGCTTGGTCTGCACAGCTATGGAAAGGATCAGCATGTACCGCAGACATAAAGATATTGGGGACCTACTAACACCAGACCCTACCCAGTGTGGCTTTCTTAAGTGCATATCCTTCCCCTTAAACATGTTTGACTCATTTGAAACAGTCATTAAGGTCATTGATGAGGGCAATGTGGTCCACACAGCGTAGCTGGACCTTGCAAAGGCTTCCATACAATACCTCACGTGTTCATTATAGATAAGCTCACCAGCTTAAATATAAACCCCTATGTCAGTAGAGGGGTTGCAAACCAGACCAAGGACAGAACTGACATGGTCAGACATGCTGCAGCCATGTCAAACTACAAACCAGATATAACTGGCATCCCACAAGGCTTGGTCCTGGGACCCCCCTCATTTGGTATATATGTCCCATAGGTACAGGCCAACATGGAAGGACTGTGTCTGAACATGTTTGCAGAGGACTACAAACTGGCCACCATATCTGACCCTCCAGCTGACACAAGCATCCCACAAAAGGGTCACATAGAAGCAGACAACTGGTTCCATAGCCATGTTAGCAAGCTAATTGCAGAAAAGTGTATAGTCAACCCCTGTGGATATACAGTAAGTGCTCACCAATTACCACATAGGCGTTAACCCATTATGTACTTAACATGTAATGAGAGACCTGGGGACACAAGTTGATAGATATCCTGCATTGGACAAGCATGTGGCTGTAGTGGTTACAGAAACATACCATATACCCACAAACACACTCTCCGACTAGCATTAGAAATGGCCTAGGGCACATCGCTAGTGTTTGCCAATGTACACCTATGTTGTGGAATACACTACCAATGTTGGACAAGCCTGGTTAAGTAGTTCATATCTGAACATAATGCAACATGGTCAGATGTGCACAACTGGCCCCTAACCAGGCTGTTGTGCTCACTATGAAAATGTAAAGCAGTGATAGGACTAAAGCCCAGGATACTGTCCACCACAGTGAAAGTACTGAACCAGTACACTATACGGTACTACAGAGTTAGGTCAGTATGAAAGGATGTTGACAACTGTATGCAAAGTATCCCATGCAAACCCTGCAGGCACAGTATAATCCCTGTTGTGTTCAGACACAAAGCAGCTGGACAGTAACTACACAACATGACACACAACACACAACCATAAACGTGAGATATTGTTGAAGTTCACACTCATCCACAAATGTGGTGGGCTGCAGAGTTCAACATATGGAAAGCTCACACTGGGCATGCTCGCACACTTTGATAAATGAGACATATGTCAGACAACATGCCATGGAAAGCCTGAACTGGGCATGCTCACACACTTAGGCCAAATCTCAGTTTAGCAGTTGGCCACACATATCGGTATTTATGCGTGTTATTCCAGGAACCAACCACATTACAGCAATCTGCCCAGTGCACACAGTTAAATGACTACAGAGACATGTGATATAGTGGATCCCTCTCATATTCAAACATCTTCCACAGATACACAAGTTGTTCATAGAAACAGGGAATGCTATGGCAATAAAGACCTGCAAACAGTCTATCAGCAACAAATATTGTGCATCTGACAATTAAACATATGGGTGTAGAGGTCAACACTAGGCTGTTTTCCCTAGGGAATGACAGCTTAGCCAGAGTGTGCTTGGCGTCTGCCTCCCCAGTACAGTAGGCTACTGTGCCACTGGAAAGTAGGTCACATAAGGCACCGTGTGAGGCTAGTGTGCTGTGCCTCTGTCAAGCAGGGACGCAGTGGAGATCCCAGGGGATGAATTTGCTAAGCCACATCCATGTTGTTGGTGTGTGCTGGAAGAGGGTTGGTGAGGACCTCTAACAGTAAGTGGCCATCAATAACAGACTGAGGGGATCCTTATCTCATTGTCTGGACAATTTCACTGTCAACACTTTGTCGTGATGATTATGAGGGATTGAAGTGTCATGCCAGTACTGTTCAGAGATGTCCTCCCTCTGTGGGCTACTGCTCTGCAATGTATTAGCTCATTCTGTCTGTTGGACAGCTCATATATGGCTGGTGTACACCTGACTGGTGTCCTGTTGTGGAGCAGTCATGGGTATATTTGGGATAGCATGATCAATGCAAACCTTCCACATGCTCATAGAATGCAATTGTCAAGGATTATGCAGAGTGGCCTGTATACTCCCCCAGCATGGGTCCTTTGAAGTCTTCCACCCCAGTCTTCACAAGTGTAAAGTCTGTTTTTGATAAATACACTTTGTTTACAGTGACAACCTTGCCTGAGGGTGGGGATGGGATATGGATGTCCAGGGAAAGGTGGGTATGGTCAGATATCAACAATGGTGGTCTATCTCTGGTGTGGAACAGTGAGTACCCATGTTGCAGATGGTCAGGTGCAATATGTATTCCCCCTTGTGGCTGTGGTGAGTGGTTCTGCCATAGCACATGGACTCACAAATTGTAGTGGCTGTAGGGTAATGTTGTAGAGGCCTGAGTAGTTCCCACACAATATACCTGTACCTGACGTTAACAACTGGAATGGTGTATGTGAACACCTGCATGTCTTGGCACTGTTCCCATGGAAGCAAAGTGTGTGTCCTGGATGTGGGAGGGGTCACGAAGCATGGTCTAGAACATAACCTGCCAGTGCGATGTGCATATCTGACCCTGAAGTAGGTGGCTGCAAATGCATATATATGCTATCCCCCACCTGACAGGTAGTACTAGATGTACATACCTCTGTAGAAATAATGATGTCAGCACCCTATAAATACTGCAGGTGCAGAACAGATGCCCAGTAATTCGGATAGTGCGCTCTGCTAATGTGTCTCCCTCAAGTGTCATAATATAGTTAGGTAGGGGTTTGAATCCTGCAAATGCTCAGTGTGTGTGTGTGGGTCAGCAGGGTTGGTGTGTGTGCAAGTCTGTGTGAGGGAAATGTCCCTATTGGCAACTGGGAAAACACACTACAGGATGCACATTCCCCTTTCTAACACTGATGATGTCAGCACCCTATAAGTACAGCAGGAGAAGGGAAACCTCCTAGTCATGTGAATAGCGTGCTCCGCTAATGCGTCTGTCTCAAGTGTCATAACATAGTTAGGTAGGGGTTTGAATCCTGCAAATGCTCAGTGTCTGTGGAGGGGGGGTTAGTGTGTGTGCAATTCTGTATGAAAGACATGTCTCTTTTGGCAACTAGGAGAACACACTACAGCATGCACATTCCTCTTTCTAAACACTGATGAGGTCAGCACCCTATAAGTACAGCAGGAGACGGGAAACCTCCCAGTAATGCAAATAGGGTGCTCTGCTAATGCGTCTGTTTTGAGTGTCATAACATAGTTAGGTAGGGGTTTGAATCCTGAAAATGCTCAGTGTGTGTGGAGAGGGGTTAGTTTGCATGCAATTGTGTATGAAAAAAAATGTCCCTTTTGGCAACTAGGAGAACACACTACAGGATGCACATTCTCCTTTCTAAACACTGATGATGTCAGCACCCTATAAGTACAGCAGGAGAAGGGAAGCCTCCCAGAAATGCGAATAGCGCACTCTGATAATGTATCCGTCTTGAGTGTCATAACAAAATTAAGTAGGGGTTTGAATCCTGCAAGTGTTTGGGTGAGGGGGGTTAGTGTGTGTGCAATTCTGTGTGAGGGTAATGTCCCTTTTGGCAACTAGGAGAACACACTACAGGATGCACATTCCCCTTTCTAAACACTGATGATGTCAGCACCCTATAAGTACAGCAGGAGAAGGGAAACCTCCCAGTAATGCGAATAGTGTGCTCCGCTAATGCATCCGCCTTGTGTTTCATAACATCATTAAGTAGGGGTTTGAATCCTGCAAGTATGTGTGGGGGGGTGAAAGTAGGGTGTATGCAATTACATGTGTGAGAGAACTGACCCTTTTGCCAACCAGTACAACACACCAGCTGCTGCATATTCCAATCTCTACACAGAGATGATGTCAGCACCCTACAAGTACAGCGGAAGAGGGCAAATCTCCCAGTAATGCAAATAGCATGCTCTGCTACTGCAACTCTCACTACTGTCATAGCACAGTTAGTTATGGCTTTGAATTCCACACATGCCACGTGTGTTTTTGTCACACAGAATGCCCATGTGTGTGGGTTGTTGTTCACAATAATGCATGACATCAATTAAACCAGTAATGGCAATGGACACAGATGATGTATGTATGTGCCAAATACACATATGTACCTGTGACCTTCAATAGTTCCCATGTCTGACGCCTGCCACATGTGAATACATGGTATTTGCACTGGATAACATTATGACTGTGGTCTTTTGTGCGGGTGCTGAATGTGGTATGTGTATATACAGTGTGAGATGTATATGGTATCATCCTAGCAGCAAGGGGATACACATCTGGTCTGGGGCATATAGTCTACATGTTGTTGGTGAACAGGTGCTGCATGTTTTCACCTGTTGTGGGAGTGGTAACAAGTTGTTCCATAGCAATGCAGTGACTACATGCTAGGAACCTTTCAGCTAGGGTGTTGTAGCTACAGTAATTCATCAGAATTCAATAATACGTCAGCATTCCTGATGAGGGTATGATGCCAACCAAGGTCAGGGTCATACCAGCCTGTGCCACATGCTCAGAGAGCCCTTCCATGTTCCCTATCATGTAGTCCAGGGAGGTACATCACAGGTCAGCTATAGTGGCATGGACAATGACTGAGTCATATGTGTCCTTGCCTCTGACTGACCTGTATGCTTGTGTTATGTGGTGGACCATAGTGCCACACAGGCATATCACTGTGACTTTCACCTTGTCCAGCCTGGTGAGCGGGACCACACTGTACCGGACAATAAAGGTACCTAACACAACTGTAGCAGGTGTGTTGTCTAGCCGTACAGGCTGTGACTGTTTGGCACACAGGATTTGTGTGCTATGTGTTGCATGTGCTGTGTTCTGGCTTAACGTATGCCTGTGTGCCAGCTGCAGAGGTGTCTGCTGCTCAGGCAGGATGCTATTCTGAGGCTCCACGAATGGCCCAGTGCGTTCACGTGTTTGGATTGCTGTCAGTGTAGGTCTACATCAGACTGGTATTGTAGTCACTGTAGTATTTCATGCCACATGACAGGTTATGCCAGTACTGAGTTCAGAGTGCTTAGCCCCCAGTTTGGCTATGTGGTTGCATCTCATACATGTGTTGTACATCCATGTGTAGGGGAGAGGGTTGACTGTGTACATGTGGAAGCTGTGACATTGCCACATGACCCACATATTCCACAACTGTACCATAGAGGTGACTGACAAGTGACCTTTGCACATGCTACCATAGTATTCTGATTGCCATGGTGATTAACAGCACATAGGGTCAATGCGGAACAAGGTACATATGTTCATAGGTTCATAGGTTCATACTAGGCTATCTGCCCTAGGGCATTTATAAGCCTAGCCAAAATGTGTTTGGCTTCCGCCACCCATTTTAAATTTATTTTGCTATGCCCTTTTTCAAGGTTAGTATACTGTGCCTCTGTCTAACAGTGACACAGAAGTGATACCCGGGGTAAACCTACAATCTCCCATCCACTCATCAAGATTCCTCTTGAAGAGAGTCAATGAGGGACTCTGCCTAACCTGGACTGGGATTTTATTCCAGAGTGAAGGGAGCCTCTGGGTTATGAATCTGTCCCTCCAGCATGTCCTATTTATTTCAGTGCTGAGGTTCAAGTCTCTCGGCGTGGCTCGATGGGATTTGGATTTTCTGAGGTGCAGCATGTCCATTAATTCCGGGTTGGACATGGCTTTATACGTCAGGCACAGATCGCCTCTGAACAGGCGGTATGCCACTGAGTAGAGCTGGAGTTTCTTGAACCGGGCAGCATATGTCATCTGTTTGAGCCCTTTGATCCTCTTGGTGAGGTACTTTTGGGGTCTTTCCAGTTGCTGCAGGTGTCTGGTAAGGTACATCCCAAAAGGGGCATTGCACTCAATTATGGGCCTGATGAGGGATGAGTAAAGAGGCACGATGACCTCCCCTGATCTAGATGTGAATCCCTTCATGATTAGGTGGGCTATATAAAATGTTATTCTAACAACTTTGGCCATGTGGTTGTCAAATGAGAGATTGCTATCAACTTGGGTCCCCAGGTCCCTAATTACTTCTTCTGTACTTAATGGATTACCACCTATGTGGTAATTTGTGGGCACTTTGTTTTTGCCAAAAGGGATGACTATACACTTTTTGGCATTTAGCTTGAGGCCATGGCTCTGGCACCAGTTGTCTGTTTCTATGAGGCCCTTTTGGAGGATGCTTGTGTCGGCTGGAGAGTCGATTATGGCCAGTTTGCAGTCATCTGCGAACTTGGTCAGCCACAGTCCTTCCATGTTGGTCTGTACCTCCGAGAAATATATACCGAACAAGAGAGGTCCCAGGACTGAGCCTTGTGGGACACCACTTGTAACTGGTTTGGAGTCTGACATGGCTCCAGCAATTCTAACCATGTGGGTTCTGTCCTTGAGCCAGTTTGCAATCCATCTAGTGACATAGGGGTTTATATTTAAGCTGGTGAGCTTATCTATAATGCCCGAGTGGGGTATTGTATCGAAGGCTTTTGCGAGGTCCAGGTAGGCTGTGTGGACCACCTTCCCCTTGTCAACAGGTGACTGTTTCAAAGAAATCAACCAGGTTTAAGAGGCAGGATCTGCCCTTAACAAAGCCGAACTGGGTAGGATCCAGTGTCTGTAGGTCCCCAATATCTTTATTTATGAGGTCCATGATGATCCTTTCCATAGCTTTGCAGACCAAGCTAGTCAGGCTTATGGGACGATAGTTTCCAGGATCCGTTGAGACACCACCTTTATGGAGAGGGACCACTGTTGCTGTATGCCACTCTTTGGGCACATATCCTGTAGTAAGGCTGAGATTGAACAGTAGTTTTATGTTTGGGTTTAGCTCTTCTTGGAGTTCATGTAGGACACAGCCTGGGACACCGTCTGGTCCCATTGATGCTCTGTTTTTTGCTTTGGAGAGGGCGGCTCTTACCTGAGCATCTGAGATGTCAGGGGGGCAGCACTCTGCTAGGATAGATATTTGCCCTTTTGTTGTGGAGGGGGGGAGAAATTTGTGCTGAACCTGTCAGCTAGGATGTTGGCAATGTCTGTGGGTTCGGTGTATTTTTTGTCATTTTGGACAAATTCTGAACATATCTGGGAATTACCACCCAGGTTCCTAACATAACTAAAGAAAGCCTTGTGATTATCCTTAGTGTCCTGTGCAATTTGTCTCTCGAAGCTAGCCTTAGACAATTTTATGAGTGCCCGTAGTTTTTTGCTAATACTGATCAGTGATGCCTTCCCTTTTTGGGATGTTGCTCTATCATTTACTAGCTTCCTCCTTCTATTGTATAGTTTGTTTATGGCTGGGGTCCACCAGACAGGACGTCTGCCTTTGGAGGATTGGGTCTTGGTTTTATTTGGGATCGCATGATCCATGCATTCCTGAAGGTGTTCATAGAATGCGTTTATAAAGGATTCTGCGGTTTGGGCCGTATTTTCCACAGGCCCGGGGGCTTTGAAGGATTCCACCTCGGTTTTGAGGAGTGTAAAATTTGCTTTAGAGTAGTTTTTCACTGTGGTTTTCTGGGCAGGGGGTGGGGTATAACCTGGTAGTGCTGGGGTGCTCTAGGGAGCCCTGAACCAGGTTTCTGTTACTGCACAGATATCGATGTTCTCCATGCTAAGGAGAGTTTCGAGTGTGTGCATCTTGAGGTTTAGACTTCTGACGTTGAGTAGCATTACTCTTAGTTTCTTATCCCTTGTGATACCTATGGAGGTGGGTTTGTCTTTTGAGCCTTGCCTAAAAAAGGCACTATGGGGGTAGCAAGAGCCTTTGCCAATATCCGAAAGCCCAGGGTTGACAGGTGCAAGCTGTCCCTAGCGAAGCAGGTGGTTCAACAGAAGGTGAGTATGTGAGGGTGTAGTGCCTGTGATTAGTTAGCACTGACATATATGACTGCTCACGTGGACAAATGCCAGGTAAGTCATATGCAATGTGTCACAGGCAACATACATGTGAACAGGACAAACAGTGATGTTCTGTCAAGTGTGACATGGACATACATATAGTAAGCTATGCAGATGTCACTAGGAGTCCACAGAAGCTCTGTAACTCTGAACTGCAGGTGGGATCAGTGTTCCCGGGTAACTGCAAGCAAACATTCATGCAAACAAAGCTACAGTAAGCAGGGCTGCATGTAGTCCATTGTACAACAAACAAGCTGTACCACTTCCAGTAGGTAACAGTGCAAATATGCAGGCACTATGCACATGTACATGGAAATACACAGGTCAGATGGCTAGGGTCCAGTCTCAGCGCACACAAGTGTACAGACCATGTACCGTCAGGATGTACAATAACTGGATGGAAACCCAGGTGCTCATACCTGCAGTAATACACATGTCAAATAACAGACACTGAGCCTTCACTCAGTGGTTCCATACTTAGGATGTATGCTACCTGGCCTGCCACCACAGTATCCCTGACATTTACGGGGACTGTCCCTCCTGTGACAGTTAGTTTTGTGTGTTGGGGCTGTCTAGCATGGTATGAGATGTGAGCTTGCAGTGCTAGGGTGCTCCTGTGTGTCCTGTACCAGTCGTGTAGTACTGCACACATATCAACATCCTCAAACATCTGCATTGCAGAGTCCAGTGTGGGCAACATGCCACTTGCAGTTTACATGTCCATCATTGCGTATCAATACTTTCATTACCTTATCCCCTGTGCTACCTATGTATGTAGCCTTCTGTTGACATCCTTACCACCAGTATGCCAACATGTGCAGATGATACACTATGGTACTTACCATGGGTGTAGACAACAGTACAAGACAATCATACCCTTACTGCATCAGGCATGCTGGATATACCCACAATTATATCAGCACACAGTACTGTTAACAACATAATACTATTACTGCACATCTATGTAGTCACCCTGTGCATCAGCAACATGTTAACCTGTACCTGCACTGATGTTACAGATTGCAGGAGGTGGCACAGTTTCATCATATGCACAGGGTGTGAACTTGGTATGCCTGAGTCTGCCACTGATACCACCAATTGACATGTATGTGTATGTGTGTTGGTAAGGGACAGCAGTACAAGGTGGGGCAATGTTGATGCAGTGTGTGCATGTATGCGGTAGCCCTAGGTGTTGTCAATTCACATGTGTGTATGGATGAACACAGTTCCACCTCATGGCTGCCATATACTGGTGTTTGTGGACAGCCACAGACTGTACCTGCCAGGTCATACAGATCAGTGTCTCTGGCCACGGACATGGTACCTGTGCCTTTCAGGGGTGCTACGGACCATATCCAGTACCAATCCAGACTGGGTACTGTCATCAGAAGCAGGTGTTCGTTGACTGGACACAGATCCCTGTCGGGCCTGTCCAGAGCTATGTGCACATGGTCTCCCGGGGAGGTCTGATGACAGCACAGACCCAGCATTGCTGGGGCTGCTGCTGGCACTATGGGGGCGGCCGCGGCCCTGTTGTCATCTGCGATGACTGCCAGCTGCTGGTGTTGCTGGCATACACCCACGTCGATGCCTCAACCATCCACCATCGCCCTGGTTCATGGACATGTAGTTGTGGAACCAGTCTAATATGTCCACACAACGTCTGTCTATGACATCGGTGAAATTACGGATGGCAGCCGCAATGTCACGCATACTGTCAGTCATGGGTGTGCGACATGCTATCAGCTCCCTCAGACCCTGTCTGGTGTACCGTTCCATACGTGACTGTGCCTGCATGACAGCCCGAAACATAGCTGAGGTTGTAAGACCTCTGTGGGCACGTCTGACAGGGGCAGTATTGCATAATCCCGCACCAGGGTCTGGTATATCTCCTCATCCTCAGTTGCAGAGTACGCTGGATTGCGCTGGTGAGCCATGGTCCTGAAAAAGGAAATAACATGATATCAGCAAAATATGTCAGCAGAATTTGGCACACATACTACACATGCTACTCGACTGTTGTGATACAACATATCTCACATATATAGCATCTGTCTGTCTATTGGTGGATACACATGTAAATGGCCAGGTATCAGTGCTCAGCCAACAACTGTGCAACAGTACCTGGCACACTCCATATGACATACTACCAAACCCCAGCAGTCAGAAAACTGATTCAGGTCCAAAGCACCTCCTCACTCTGGGGTTTGTATCGAGGTACTGTATGGGGTACATCATCAACTACTGTGAGCTGACCACAAACTAATTGCCCTGGATATACATATCCCACCTCCACCACCAGCACAAATGACTACAGTGAATAACATTTCAAATGCAAACTTTACACTTCATAACACTGACATGGTATCCTTTAAGCCCACTGGGCCAATGGAAGACACAACCCACAATGCTGACCCCTTCACAAATGATTTCTACGGACATCTCCGAGAATGCATGGATCATGCAATCCCATATAAGACCATGACACTCTCCACAAAGGGACAGCATCCTGTCTAGTGGACCCCAGCCATAGACAGATTGCATAACAAAAGATGGAAGCTACTGCAAGACAGAGCATAATTCCATAAAGGGAAGGCATGTCTGATCAGCACTAGTAAGGAGCTATTTTCTCTCATACAAACATCCATGGGCAACTTTGAGAGGGAAATCAACAGGGACACTACAGATAACCACAAGGCCTTCTTCAGTTATGTTAGCAACCTGGTCAGAAACCCACCAATATGCTCATAGTTAGTACACAACAACAAATAATTCATTGAACCCACAGATATTGGTAACATTGTGGCAGACAGGTTCAGTGCAGGTTTCCCCCCTCCCTCTCCCCCAAACTAAGACATACTTATCCCAGCTGACTGTAACCTCCCTGTCATCACAGATGTCCAGGTGAGAGCCGCCCTCAGAAAAGCAGAAAACACAACATGAATGGGACCTGATGGTATCCCCGGTTGCATGCTACATGAACTCCAAGAGGAGCTAAATACACATATAGAAGTGGTATGTAACACTAGCCTGACTACAGGATATGTACCTGTACACTGGCGTACAGCAGCAGTGGTTCCACTCCACGAAGGAGGCACCTCTAAATACCAATACAATACAACACAATACAATACATTACAATACAATACAATACAACATGCTATTGCCCCTGGGACTACAGCAGCATTCTGTTCTGCTACCCTGACCATTGTGACACATGTGATGTGATGGTACCCGCTCCTGTCAAACAGTTACACAGGGTGACTCATATGGCATATTACCTATCTGACTAACATTCAGCAGGGGTATGTGTGACATGTACTCATGGGGAGTCTTGCTTCTTAACGCTGTGTGGTTTATTGCAGGGTATGTCTTATCTGTGGGTAGGAACCTGTACCTCTGCCATGTGCTCTCTACTGCAGTGTCACGGATGACACACAGCAGTCATTTAGGTTGTGGATGGTGTGAGGTGTTACTATGGTTGTTGGACATCTGTCATGGGTGTGACTTAAGTATGTAAATACAGGAGTGGTAACCTCTATGTGGGTAGTATGTGTGTACTCTGTGGTGTTGTCAGTCACTGTGCATTGGTAATGTGTTTGAGTGCATTGTCACAGTGTTGTACTTGTTACTGTGTCCTTCTCCATATCTGTAGCTGTCATGTGAGGTACATACCGTGGCAGCCATTGTGTGGTGTGGAGGAGTACACTGACCTACATGTCCATAGCTGACACACCATGTCTGCTGACACATACCATGTGCAGGTATTCCAGGAATAGTGTGCCACTGTGAATATCACTGGGGGGACAATTGTACACATTTATGACCCTGTTCACCCCTGACACATGCAGTGGTGGGCAGCCAGTCACATATCTGGTGGTTACTGGTGTAGGTGATTTGAAATGGGGTATGGTACTCCAGTTTTGACACTGGTGTTCACTCCATGCCTTTGTCACCAGGCACCTGTTGCAATACATCTGTACACATGTGCCTCACTCAGAATATATATACATCTCTCTCTCTCTATATATATATATATGTATGTATATATATATATATATATATATATATATATATATATATATATATATATATATATATATATATATATATATATATATATATATATAGATAGATAGATATATATATATATATATCTATATCTGTATACATATACACATATATATTGATGTACATATATTGCTATAGATATGGAGAGAGGGGGTGTGACAGAGAGGGGGTGAGAGTGACAGAGGGGGTGGGACAGGGGGAGTGTGAGATCGTCATATACAGTCATACCTGTAGATAGTCAGATCTGTCTGTCTATGTATATGTATCTACATATATCTATATCTGTATGTGTGTATTACATATATATGTTTGTACATATTCTATCTATCTACATCTGTCTATGTATTCCTACATCCCTCTCTATGTATGTATACATATATGCATATTATATATATATATATATATATATATATATATATATATATATATATATACATAAATACATATATTGATATACATACGTTTCCATATGATAGATAGGTATATCAACATGTTTGTTTACAAAACTGTATACACACACTAACATACTG
The DNA here is from genome assembly GCF_019279795.1 of Protopterus annectens. Classification (NCBI taxonomy): domain Eukaryota; kingdom Metazoa; phylum Chordata; order Ceratodontiformes; family Protopteridae; genus Protopterus; species Protopterus annectens. The sequence continues at coordinate 622,463,335 of NC_056732.1, read as the reverse complement.
CTAAACATACATAATTGTGAAACCTACTTTGTACATTGCACTACAACCTACATTCAACTTACATTGATATGTGCACATAGATGCCCTCACATACATATGTATGTACAGCCTTCACTGATAGTTGCTGTATGTCCCCTGCCCAATGCACATCTTCATATACATATGGATACAGACCAATGACACATATGGAGGGTTCGCAGTATGTAGACTTTTATAGTATTTCTTTACATTACCTGTGTTTGTCACAGCTGCTTGTGTTGCCGTCTGGTTTCGTGTCCTGCTGCTCCACTTGCCAGTTGTCAGCTTTCGAGTGGTTGTTGCTGACTGGTTTTGTTTGTGTATGTTTATTTATTTTTTTTTTCTCTCTCTCTCTCTCTCTCTCCCTACCTCCACAGGGTGCAATGAAAGTATTGCATGTGTGGACTGGGAGTACATCCAAAAACAAGAGCAGTTGAGTTGAAATACCTTTATAACAAACGACAAAGCTTTCAGGTTCAAAAACCCTTTCTCAATGTTTACAATAGGTATAAGGTAACACCCATTTTTATACATACTAACTAGATCATATGACCTGCAGCCATCATCACATGTCCAGGAAATTATACAATATAAAATGTAAAACACTAAGTGCTAAACAGGTTATAATAACATCAATTATATACACAAAAACTTGAGCATAAACATACAAAGCATATATATCTCAATGAAAAAGTGTACTGAATATTAAATGTTAGTAACTTTCATAATATATCAATAAAAATAAAAATAATGATAATAATGATAAAAATTGTGCAAATTAAGCATACCTTTAATTTATTAATAAGTTTAAAAGTAAAATTAAAAATTTTTAAAATTACTTTAACCTTGTCTGTTGTATTCTTTGCAATACAGGTTTTAGAGATACAGAAGCATTTATACCAGGGTATATATCAGCCGACAATCTAATTATCCATTCATATTCCCTCAGATCCAAGGAATTAGATAGGTCCCCTCCCCTGGGTGATGCACTAACATGGTCTATAACTTGAAATTTAAAACAATGTGAAGTGCCCTTGTCAAGTATATGCTTATACAACGCATTGTTCTCATTAGAAAGCCTAATATTGGACTTGTGCTCCGTTATTCGTTCTTTGAGCTTTCTAGTGGTTTTACCCACATAGAAACAAGGACAAACTTGACATGTAGCTATGTACACAACACTACTAGTTGTGCAGGTGGCATATCCATAGAACCTATATTCTTTTCCTGTCATAGGATGTTTAAACATGTCCACTTCATGTGTATCACTACTTTTTAATAAATCGTTACAGCAACTACAGTTGCAGCAAGCAAATGTACCATGCTTGGCTGCTACTATTTTTCTTAGCTTCCAATCATAGAAATCCTTATAGCGAAGAATGTTTTTAAAGTTCATGTTTTATAACTAAAATAAGGTTTTTCTCCAACAACTAGTTTTATATCCTCTTGTGCCATTAGTACCCTCCAGTATCTGAATATTATCTTATTTATTTTATTCGTATATAAATTAAAAGATGTTATGAATCTCAACTTGTTGTTAGGCATAGGTGTATTAGTATTTTCAAGTGCCTTGTTGATTCTCTCCTAAAGGTAGGTTCATATAAACTTTCTCTATTTGATATAATGTATTCTTTAGTTTCCTCCAATAGATGCATGGGGTAACCACTAACCCTAAGCTCTTCTTGGGTTTCATTTAATTGTTTCATAAACATATCTTGATCTGAATTCAATCTACTGATTCTAGCCATTTGTGCCTTTACTATACCCCTAAATACATGTGCGTGCATGCTACTAGCATGTAGGTACCTACCCGAGCCCACTTCTTTTTGAAAACAGAGGTATTAATATGATTGTCAAGTTTCTTAATAGACACATCTAGGAAATTTATACAAGTTTGAGATGCTTCCATTTTGAAATTCAAATAGGTAGTGGTGTTATTTAAAAGCGTGACATAGTTCATTAAATCATTATGGCTCCCTTTCCAAAGGAGAAAGCAGTCATCTACAAACCTTTGGTAATATATTACATGTTCATTAATATACTTCTCTCCTACATATATATTCACCATTTCCCATTGATGTAAAACAAGGTTGGCGTACGTATTAGCTACAGGTGTGCCATTGCCACACCTGTTTCTTGCAAGTATATCTTGTTATCAAACATGAAAATATTATTTTTAAGAACCAAATCTAGTAACATACAGATATTTTCTATATGTCTAGTAGTATAACCAGAATTTTGTATAAAAATTCCTAATGGACTCTATGCCTAGATCATGCGGTATCACCGTGAATAGCGATGTTATATCCATGGTTACCATAAAGATTTTATCAATGTCATAATTTTTAGATTTTAAATCTGTATAACATAACTTTAATTTTTCTAAAAATCTGTTGTATCTTTAATTACTGTTTTACATTGATAATAATGGTTGTAGCTGCTTCTGTAGGTACAAAGATATTGGTTCAGTAATCCAGCCATTGCCAGATACTATCGGCCTCATGGTGAGGATTATCTAAAGACTTATGTACCTTAGGAGCATACATATAGCTTGGTATTACGGGACAAGGTACCGTAAAAATGGAACAAATCCAGTGTAATGTCACCTGATAATTGTAACTCATAGACACACATATTCACATAACTTATACATTTCTTAACATCTATTTGTGTTATGTTTTTAAAAGCAGTTAGATCATTTAGCAATAATAATACTGACTGGTTATACATAGATACATCCATAATGACTATTGATCCACCTTTGTCAGCCCCTTAATAATAATATTACGACTATCCATCAATTCTTTGAGACCCAAATATTCAGGATAAGTAATATTGTATGTTGTATTAAACACTTTATCAGCATACAGCTTTCGGATGTCATGTTCACATAGATTATAAAAGGCAGTCAAAACAGGTGGATAACAAGGTATGAATGTACTCCTTCTTTTACACATGTTAGCACTATAGTCACTATTTTTAAAATTAATTTTAAAGCTATGGATCTAATAAACAAGTTCAAATCAGTCAGTACATTGACCATATCTTCCTTTCTGGTGGGTATAAATCCCAAGCCTTTAGATAACAAGGTAATATGTTCTCTGCTTAGCATAATAGATGAAAGATTGATAATACCTGCCATTACTTTCTGGCTAACTTGTGTTGTTTTGGCGGACTACTATTCTTCCTTTTGGAAGCCATCTGCACATTGTTATTCCTCACATAAGTTCTTCCCTTGGCTGATCTATTTTCAGCGTTGTTGCTCCTTTCCTTAACACGCCGGGCGCTTTGAAGTTGGAAGGGCTTATTAAAAAAGCTCTTAATGTTCTGCTGCGAGGCTGGTGTGGTCAATTTTATTTGATCCTTATCCCTTCCAGTTGTTGAAATGTGCTCCTTATCACTTTGCGTATTAGTTGCTCCTCGTCGGGCACTGATGGCGTCGCCCGTCTTGTCGAGGAGCTAGCGCCATCTGAGGTAGTGTTTGCTTCATTAAGTGTGGAATTTAAAGCTACAGGCACAAGTTCTGGGAAATGATCAAGAGAGTCCAGCGGCGCCTTAAATGGCGCTTTTTTACCATTCTCTTTTATATTAAATTGCGTTTCATCAGATATTAATTTAAGGGACCCTTGGTCATCTGATCTGGTGTTCATATTTGTCTCACGCTTTGGCCAAGAGAAGATGTTACCAGTTTGGTAATCAGATATATCCCGCAGCAGTTTCCTTTTCTTTACAACTTCTAAACGGTCATCTAATGTTTATGCTCAAGTTTTTGTGTATATAATTGATGTTATTATAACCTGTTTAGCACTTAGTGTTTTACATTTTATATTGTATAATTTCCTGGACATGTGATGATGGCTGCAGGTCATATGATCTAGTTAGTATGTATAAAAATGGGTGTTACCTTATACCTATTGTAAACATTGAGAAAGGGTTTTTGAACCTGAAAGCTTTGTCGTTTGTTATAAAGGTATTTCAACTCAACTGCTCTTGTTTTTGGATTTATTGCTTGATACCAGTGCTTTGCTGCAATTTATCTTATTCTGCACTGAGGTTGGGTTCCACTCACCCTACTGCAGCCAGATATGGAACATCAGAATCGACTCAAACTGTTGTTTGAAAAGGACATTAATCCCTTGCTGAACTTTATGCCTGGTAACCTACCAGTAACACCTAAAGAAAATTAATCTTCTGGCTTAAATGTACTGAACTTTGAACGCCAGTTGCAGGCATTAGAAAGGAAAGTAAGTACATACAAGCGACTGCAATGGCAGCGCTATAGTTTTGATGCATATATACAACAAGGCATAGCCCCTCGAGGGCTAAGAATTACTAAGATGCCCTCATACGGAAACACCTACCCCGAGCTGTTGAAACAGTGGCAGAATTTGAACTTAAAACTCAGTAAAGACTATATGCTGCTAATGAATAATTTCTTCATGGCCACTGAGAATGAATTGAAGGCAGAAATTATTCTGAAAGAAGAGGAAATTCTAACTACACCGGGTTTTGCTAATGTTCAATCTCTGTATAGTTCCATGATGGACAGGCTGGGTGCATTAGATGACCGTTTAGAAGTTGTAAAGAAAAGGAAACTGCTGCGGGATATATCTGATTACCAAACTGGTAACATCTTCTCTTGGCCAAAGCGTGAGACAAATATGAACACCAGATCAGATGACCAAGGGTCCCTTAAATTAATATCTGATGAAACGCAATTTAATATAAAAGAGAATGGTAAAAAAGCGCCATTTAAGGCGCCGCTGGACTCTCTTGATCATTTCCCAGAACTTGTGCCTGTAGCTTTAAATTCCACACTTAATGAAGCAAACACTACCTCAGATGGCGCTAGCTCCTCGACAAGACGGCGTACGTCATCAGTGCCCGACGAGGGAGCAACTAATACGCAAAGTGATACGGAGCACATTTCAACAACTGGAAGGGATAAGGATCAAATAAAATTGACCACACCAGCCTCGCAGCAGAACATTAAGAGCTTTTTTAATAAGCCCTTCCAACTTCAAAGCGCCGAGCGTGTTAAGGAAAGGAGCAACAACGCTGAAAATAGATCAGCGTCAAGGGGAAGAACTTATGTGAGGAATAACAATGTGCAGATGGCTTCCAAAAGGAAGAATAGTAGTCCGCCAAAACAACACAAGTTAGCCAGAAAGTAATGGCAGGTATTATCAATCTTTCATCTATTATGCTAAGCAGAGAACATATTACCTTGTTATCTAAAGGCTTGGGATTTATACCCACCAGAAAGGAAGATATGGTCAATGTACTGACTGATTTGAACTTGTTTATTAGATCCATAGCTTTAAAATTAATTTTTAAAAATAGTGACTATAGTGCTAACATGTGTAAAAGAAGGAGTACATTCATACCTTGTTATCCACCTGTTTTGACTGCCTTTTATAATCTATGTGAACATGACATCCAGCTGTATGCTGATAAAGTGTTTAATACAACATACAATATTACTTATCCTGAATATTTGGGTCTCAAAGAATTGATGGATAGTCGTAATATTATTATTAAGGGGGCTGACAAAGGTGGATCAATAGTCATTATGGATGTATCTATGTATAACCAGTCAGTATTATTATTGCTAAATGATCTAACTGCTTTTAAAAACATAACACAAATAGATGTTAAGAAATGTATAAGTTATGTGAATATGTGTGTCTATGAGTTACAATTATCAGGTGACATTACACTGGATTTGTTCCATTTTTTTACGGTACCTTGTCCCGTAATACCGCAGCTATATGGCGTTCCTAAGGTACATAAGTCTTTAGATAATCCGCCCATGAGGCCGATAGTATCCGGCAATGGCTGGATTACTGAACCAATATCTTTGTACCTACAGAAGCAGCTACAACCATTATTATCAATGTGTAAAACAGTAATTAAAGATACAACAGATTTTTTAGAAAAATTAAAGTTATGTTATACAGATTTAAAATCTAAAAATTATGACATTGATAAAATCTTTATGGTAACCATGGATATAACATCGCTATTCACGGTGATACCGCATGATCTAGGCATAGAGTCCATTAGGAATTTTAATACAAAATTCTGGTTATACTACTAGACATATAGAAAATATCTGTATCTTTCTAGATTTGGTTCTTAAAATTTATATTTTCATCTTTGATATAAAGATATTCTTGCAAGAAACAGGTGTGGCAATGGGCACACCTGTAGCTAACACGCGTAACCTTGTTTTACATCAATGGGAAATGGTGAATATATATGTAGGAGAAGTATATTAATGAACATGTAATATATTACCAAAGGTTTGTAGATGACTGCTTTCTCCTTTGGAAAGGGAGCCATAATGATTTAATGAACTATGTCACGCTTTTAAATAACACCACTACCTATTTGAATTTCAAAATGGAAGCATCTCAAACTTGTATAAATTTCCTAGATGTGTCTATTAAGAAACTTGACAATCATATTAATACCTCTGTTTTCAAAAAAGAAGTAGCGTCGGTAGGTACCTACATGCTAGTAGCATGCACGCACACCCATGTATTTAGGGGTATAGTAAAGGCACAAATGGCTAGAATCAGTAGATTGAATTCAGATCAAGATATGTTTATGAAACAATTAAATGAAACCCAAGAAGAGCTTAGGGTTAGTGGTTACCCCATGCATCTATTGGAGGAAACTAAAGAATACATTATATCAAATAGAGAAAGTTTATATGAACCTACCTTTAGGAGAGAATCAACAAGGGCACTTGAAAATACTAATACACCTATGCCTAACAACAAGTTGAGATTCATAACATCTTTTAATTTATCTGAATAAAATAAATAAGATAATATTCAGATACTGGAGGGTACTAATGGCACAAGAGGATATAAAACTAGTTGTTGGAGAAAACCTTATTTTAGTTATAAAAACATGCGAACTTTAAAAAACATTCTTGGCTATAAGGATTTCTATGATTGGAAGCTAAGAAAAATAGTAGCAGCCAAGCATGGTACATTTGCTTGCTGCAACTGTAGTTGCTGTAACGATTTATTAAAAAGTAGTGATACACATGAAGTGGACATGTTTAAACATCCTATGACAGGAAAAGAATATAGGTTCTATGGATATGCCACCTGCACAACTAGTAGTGTTGTGTACATAGCTACATGTCAAGTTTGTCCTTGTTTCTATGTGGGTAAAACCACTAGAAAGCTCAAAGAACGAATACAGCACAAGTCCAATATTAGGCTTTCTAATGAGAACAATGCGTTGTAAGCATATACTTGACAAGGGCACTTCACATTGTTTTAAATTTCAAGTTATAGACCGTGTTAGTGCATCACCCAGGGGAGGGGACCTATCTAATTCCTTGGATCCGAGGGAATATGAATGGATAATTAGATTGTCGGCTGATATATACCCTGGTATAAATGCTTCTGTATCTCTAAAACCTGTATTGCAAAGAATACAACAGACAAGGTTAAAGTAATTTTAAAAATTTTTAATTTTACTTTTAAGCTTATTAATAAATTAAAGGTATGCTTAAATTGCACAATTTTTATCATTATTATCATTATTTTAATTTTATTGATATATTATGAAAGTTACTAACATTTAATATTCAGTACACTTTCTCATTTGATATATATGCTTAGTATGTTTATGCTCAAGTTTTTGTGTATATAATTGATGTTATTATAACCTGTTTAGCACTTAGTGTTTTACTTTTTATATTGTATAATTTCCTGGACATGTGATGATGGCTGCAGGTCATATGATCTAGTTAGTATGTATAAAAATGGGTGTTACCTTATACCTATTGTAAACATTGAGAAAGGGTTTTTGAACCTGAAAGCTTTGTCGTTTGTTATAAAGGTATTTCAACTCAACTGCTCTTGTTTTTGGATTTATGGACTGGGAGTACAGCATGCTTTTGTAGGTATCTGCATATGTCAATGTGACGGCCTCTGAACCAATTGTTAGCCAGCATTTACTAATTGCATGCAGCCATTTGTGTACTGATTGCAGTTCTCATTGTGATTTCAGGATAGTGCTATAAAAAGGTATGTGAGATAGGCGTAGCCCTTTCAGATTTTAAGGGCAGGGACCATGCTGGTATGCTGTGGACACTGTTCTGTGAGTGTAAAGGTTAGTATCTCTCTCATATTTCTGGCTGTGTTGTAGATTAACATTTCTCCATTCATTTCTCCAGTTTCCTGTACTAAGTGTGTATGTACACTGACACCTAAGACTACTACTACTGTTAATGTGGGTGTGTGTACTTTCCTGTGGGACATGTGGTGTAACTGGTGTATAGCAGTGGCTCATGCACTTTGTTGCTATGGCTTCAATATTTGCCCTTTACATTCACTACTTGTATGCCTGCTAGGTGTCTTGACTGTAGTGTGTTGCTGTAGCTTTCCTATTTTCCATGTACATTCACACCTTGGAATGCTTGCTATATCTGCTAGGGTTTTACTGCATGCAGTGTGGTCTGCCCATGGTGTGGGCCTTGACATCTATTAGGGTATTTGAGTATGCTGCTGAGCAGGCCCCAGAGACTCTCAGGTGCATCTTTTATCTGCCTCATGGAATGGTACATATCAGTGGGGTACACCCATTAAATTGTCTGGTATTCTGCAGTTGTGACTGTGGGATAGCATGAGCATATGTATTACTACACTATTTCTGCAGTGCAAGTGGTGCATACTTTCAGTACTTCATAGTTACCATTGCATGTGTTGTAACACCTTTCTGCATACTGTTTGTACATTTCATAGGGAGTCTGTGGGGCATCCCTGTAACTCAGTCACTGTTGCTATGTCTAGGCTCTTAACTATTCAAATATGGCAGTGTCAGACCTCTCAAGTGTACAGATATTTGCAGGTTGTCCACATTTTTGCCTCATATTTTGGTCCATATCTCATAAACAGCTTTTTCTGGCAAATCACTCTGGGCTCAAGTCAGACTATAGTGACAAACATTTAAGTTTCAGACTTCATACCCTTCCAAACATCCAACAAAATGCAGAACCTGTTACTCTCTGAACTGTCTAAGTTTGTTGTAGCATTATTTGGAATGTGTCCCTGTTTTTGGCCCTTTGCTCCACATTTTTTATTACTTAGTCCGGATGTGTTCCTGTAAGAGGTTGTGGGGTATGGGCAGTGATTATCCTGCTGTGAGTATGTGTGTGGCTTGCAAGGTGCTACAGTGACATTATTACCTACTAGCTACCAACTAGCATGGCTGTTTCTGTTCACACACTACTATTCTAGAAATCCACTACATTTGACAGTAAATATACATGACATGCTTTGTGTACTACACATCCTATATTCCCTTTACATTCATTCCTACTATTACATGATATATTTATTGTAGCACAATGTTCTTATATAACAGTCATGGCTTAGTGGTAAGTCATGCAGACTACTGTTTCCAAAGTCCTGGGTTCGGGACTGACAGTGGGATTTTATTTTGCTTTTGAGCAGACTACAGGACTTGTCATTCAGAGTAACTAAGGCACTTTTAAGCAGTTGTAACCGGGTTAGCGCTGGTTTGCGCGGAGCTCCCGCATGCGCACTGGCATTCAGCTCTGCGCACACCCGCTTACAACCGCTTAAAAGTGCTTACTCTTGCGCACAACCGCGCTATTTTCTTTCAAAGAAATGAAAATGGGGAGACAGGAAAGTGGTGAAAAAGGGGTCACAAAGAGGGTAAGACAGTAGGGAAACAAGCTCGGGTTTTGCAGGAGGGATGTAGGTAAGGCCCATAGCTGCCCATTTCTTCATCAGCAACAGCTGTGCATATGTTCGTAATTTGGTGTGAGATTTGAAACCTTCCACCCCTGAGAGAGGTGTGAGGACAACAATAATACTTGTTGTACAGCCAATTGTAATTGACAGTTTCCATGTCCAGCAGACATGTGTGCGAAATGGGCAGCTATGTATGGGGCGTAATTTTTGTGGGTACAGAGTGCCCTTTTTTTTTTTTTTCAGGTGAGAGTGGTATGTCAGGTACAGGAAGTCGGTATAGCTGGGGAGGTAGGTTGGGTAGGTCAACAGACAAGACAAACAAGACGCATACAGGGGCGGTGTATGACACATGTGGGGGGGGTTACACAATTGACGGGGACGGATGTTTGGATATCTAGAGCCCATGAGCCCACAGATGGCAACAGTGGAACTGATATCCCCACCCATGGGCAGTTGCCACTGTGCCTTCACAGCTCAGGACAGGGTTGTGCTGGGGGCTGTGTAGGCCGGGCAGCAGGCACGCCTGTTAGTTGTGCCACCTGTGCCTCAAGCTGACGTAGCGGCCCAAGAACAGCTTCCTGGATCTCCCTACGCACCACAGTCCAGACACTATGGAGGGTGAGTGGTTGTTCTCCTCTGGCCACACTTGCAGAGGGGGGACGAGCCCCATCCCCTGCAGCGCTTCCACCCGCAGGTGGCACAGGGCCACCGGAGGTGGGTCCGGACTGGGCACTACTGCCAGGTGCACTCGCCAGCTGAGGTGGGAGAGGTGGGTCCACTGGAACCCGCCTTCCCTGTCGTCCTATGTTTTAAATTATGTCATGAAAGTTTGGGTTAGTAACGTACAATACCATTCACAATTAGTTGTAACAGCATGCATTAGTATTCCCATTAACCAAACACCCAGATATTCAATCCATTGAACAGCAAGCATAACACATGCATATTTTGAACAGCAATACACAGTCCAACAACATGCAGGGTTGATTGATGGCAACAGGCCATCAGGTTTGGATGTATGAACAGGGCAGATGCATCAACGTACATGCAAATATGTATGAACCAACAGGACAAATGTCCAGGGGTGTTAATTGTGATTGCACATACCAATTTCATGTGGAATGGATTATATGTGGTTATAGGGTAGGGTGAAGAAAATTTAATTAACAACTTCAAATACCAATACATATGCTGTACATTTCTAATAGCTGCAGATATATACACACTACAGTTCTGCCTACAGTTTCCTATATGATAACTACTTCAAGTTGGTGATAGGAATGTTACTGCTACATCAATATACATTTTCATTTTTATTCATACACATTCATATCTGGCTCTGTTCAGCTACATCATCCTGCTACATTTGCTTTATATAGCTATAGACAACTGTGGATGTTTGGTATTTCAGACAACCATGCTATCTGCATATTGCAGACTGAGAGCAACATATCCAGATTTTGGGATACACATTCCAGCTGTGGTGACATTTCCAACACATTTTACAGTTTGGTTCTGCTTGTCACATTCATTTCATTCTGTACTGATTGCAGTATACTTTATTCAGGAGTTATTAGTACTTTATTGGTGGATTCATAACTCTTTCTCACACTCTCTCACTTGTTTTATTTTTAAAATTCAGGATGGTACTTACTTCTAGGCTTTATTGACATGTTTTACCTGTAGTTATTACAATCCTTTCCAACAGTCTCACTTCTGTCATGTTTCTGTATTTCAACAGGGATATATTTCACACATGTGTTTTACTCAGCTTATGCAGCTGTACTTTTCAGCCTGCTGCAGGTTATGTACTATTATATTACAGGTGGGACATCTTTATTTCAGACTTTATTTCAGACTTTTTCATTTTTCTGTTTGGATTACAGACTGCATCACACTTTTGTAATCAAGCAATAATTGCAAACCCTCTTACACTGTTACTTCCACATTTTATTACTTAGTGACTACACTGCGCTCTTTTGCTAACTGTCATACTTTTATATTTATTTACAGTTACAGGGAGAGGATTACTGACCTGCCTGGTGGCGCAACTGCGACAGCCTATCGCCATAGGCTCTACGGTTCGCAGAACGGACACCTGCAGCTGTAATATAAATAAAGTAATATTGGAATACACATCTCCATAATATCAGCTAGGTTAATTTCTTACATAAATAATTAGATGTAACTTACTCAGTAGTGGGGCGTTGGGCATTTGCCGGGCCTCCTGGATCCAATGGTTCAGTTGGTCCTGCTTCTGTCTCTTCAGGTCCGCATGGCGGTGATGGACCTGCTCACCAGTCCTTGGTATCCCTGTGGCACTGGTGAGATCATGAGCCAACCGGTCCCACGCCTCAGCCCTATATGCTCCCCACAGGACCTGTCCCTGCATGAGTTGGGCCTCATGATTGTGGACAAGGAGCCAAACCATATATTTGGACTCCTCAATGCCCCACCTCTGTGCTCAAAAGCAACTACACTCACCTACACCTGACATTCTGGCTGCAAGTTGGTTCTACAATCGGTTATGCTGTGTATTCCCGCCTATGGGACTTATATATGCCGTTTTTCCCGCACTTATCTGTGATTGGCCATTTTGGAATTGTATCAGCTTCACAGAACCTGCTTTGTCATGCTCCTCTTTCTATTCATTCCTATATATTTGCTATTACTGCATTTCTAGGTGCAACTGTCATGGCTTAGTGGTTCAGTACCTTGACTATGGTGCATGGTATCCTGGGTTCGAACCCAGCCACTGCCTTTTATATTTTATGACTATCTACACAGGCTAGGAGGTGTGTCTGTGTAAAGGCAGTTTTGTTACAGCTTGCTCAACGTTGCCCGTCGGTTAGCTTGTTGGCGGGCGCAGCTCACATAAGCGAATGCAGCTGGTTTACGCGTCATTTGGCTGTCAGCACGCATATTATGCTCAGCTCATCTAGGGGCACACATTTTCAGCGTGTTAAACCACTGCTCACCTATGGGCACTCATTTTACACCTGTTAAACCACTGCTCACCTACGGGCACTCATTTTGCACGTGTTAAACCACTGCTCACCTACGGGCACTCATTTTACACCTGTTAAACCACTGCTCACCTACAGGCAGATGCACTCAACTTGTTAAACTGTAGCTCAGCTATAGGCACATCTGGCATTTTTTATTATTTTGTTATCTCACATTTCTTCAAAATAAATGGCTCATTTCATTACATTTTACATAAAATATAATTTTATACATGTACATATATGTCAGGGACTTGTTTCATGCTTATTTCACTAAAAATAAAAATTGATGTTGGGGGGCTCGAACCATGACTGCCTGCTCTTTAGCCGACATCTCTACCGCTACGCTATTGCTTCTTGGCTTACTTTGCATATGTAGTTCTTATATGCTTTTCCACTGACTGCTAACTGTGGCTAAGCTACAGGCACACCCGCGCAAAGGAGTGCACTCACGGGCAAACATCTTTACAATTAAAAAAAATATATATAACATGTTCATTTATATATTTTATGTTCATAGTCTGTGGGGGCATGTGTTGTGTTGTGTTTATTCACATTTACACGGACTCTGTCGTGGGTGTTTACTTTCGGGACTTTTACTCTTCTGGGGGCATGTCTGTTTGCAGGGCTCGGCCTAGGGACACTCCCCCTACTGTCTTCCACAGACTGTGTAAGCCTTAGGTGTGATTCAGCATGCCCTCATGCATATGCATGACATGCTGACGTCACACCGTTTAACTGCAGCCTTCGTGTAAGCCTTGTAACTCTTACACGGAGGCTTCGTGAATCCTGCCCAGAATTTACCAACACCTATATGATATAAGGAAACATGATGAGGGGAATGCCCTCAGTAAACACATATTAAAGAATCCCAATCACCACTTTAAATTTTGTATTATTGATCATGTGGACATTGAACTTAGGGAGGGGTCCTATAGATAACTATGTAAAACTCAGAGTGTAAATGGCAGATTAGATGTAACACCACTGAACCTCTGAGTCTTAATGACCATATATCCCTAGCTAGTATCTTGAGACTTAAGGCCAGGTATTTTAAATGACTTAAGAGTTTTTAATAGTGTATAGTTTTATTACTCTATGTGATTGTATAAATATTTGAATGTTTACAAAAACAATTGATACATAGGATTTGTTTTTAAATGTTTTGTTTATGGTTGAAAAAATTTTTTTTTAATTTAGAGCTTTTTAGAAAAAATATTGTCTGAGTCTTTAAGATTTCACAATTTTTTGATTGTTGTTAATTAACGTGTTAGATTATGCACATGATTTTATCAGTTCCATAAAACAATGATCTGGGTTTGTGTTATTCATTCTGATGAAGTCTAGCGACCTGGATGAAAGTGCTTAATTTTTAGAAAATAAAGTGTGGAAATTCACTTCTGCCTCCTCCTTATTGTTAATTAGCAATAATGGAGTTTGCATTTTTCTTCATTGTTCTGCAAAAGTTAAAGGGTATGGAGATGACAAGGGATGCTTACCTCCCTCCAAAAATATATTATGAGGTTCACTAAATTTTATTTCACAACACTGTTCCATGATGACCATGAATCAGTTCCCTTGTATCACTGTACAGTAGGTAGATGTACAATGCTGTGGTAGTAACATACCTATATGTAGTGATATGTTCTTTTGCATGATGGGACCATGAGTCTGTACTGAGTGACCACTCAGCAGTGGTCCTGCCCCCCTGTGATTTTCTTTCCAGAAAAGGAAATTCATCAACAGATTCCTAGTAAGTTTATTTTCCATGTTGTCTTTCAGAGTCAGAGATTTCAACTGTCCTGGGTAGCACAGATAAAATTCCTGTGACATTACTCACAAGCTTATTTAAATAATGACATTTAAATGACAATGAAATACTGTAAGAAAAAGAAGAAGAAATAGAAAACACACTGCAGCATAGATCTTTACCAGTGGCTGATATACTATGCAGTCAAGTTGTTTCAGGTAGTCAGACAACAGAAAATCTGACCTTACCACTATATACTTGAAAAATATGTTCTCAGCAGTCTTAGTTTCTCTGCACAGTCTTAACACTGCTTTGGTAAAGAGAACTCTATTGTCTTCTTTCCTCATATGCATGTTGATTGGGGTGTTATTAAGTTGAATGGCATGTCAAATTAGTAAAGCATTTTGAAGGAATTCATGTTTAGATTATCTTTACTGACCTGTCTTTGCTGTAGAGACAGACAAAAAGGGAGAGAGGTAACACAAAAAATTGCTCTGTATTTATTTTGAAAAAAGTTCATTGAATGGCCATTTCATTTTATTGTAAAATAAAAATGATACAACACTAGCTGTTAAGTTTAAGCGCCTATACATATGCAGGTTATATTCTATGAATTACACAGAGGTCATTTCAAGAATGGCAGTAAAACAAACTTGACGTCCTATCTGCAAATAGTTAACTCATTTTATATTGTAGGAAATCTTTGCAGTATGGAGTAGATGGTGGTGAAACACGTTATATGTGTTCCATGCAGAAAGGCAGCCCTGCAGCATAAGTTGTCTCGCGTCTCAGACAAACATTACAACATAATTCCAAAATGAAGTATGAATAATCAATCAAAGAAGTTCCCAGGGGACAGAAGGAGACAAAATATCTGCAAAGTCTGCAGCATTTATGTACAGTAAATGAATCCTGACAGATTTCCTCTGAAAATGAAAAAGAAAATGGTTTGGAAAATGAGCTATAAAAAATAAACTGCATTTGTATTTTATAAGTGTTAGAATAAATGATGACAACATCTTTCAAGTGTTATTGTAATGAAAATAACCACAACTCCATTTTACAGTTGAGTGATGGAGACAAATGGTACTTTATGGGCTATGTTGAGCAATTACTGGTAAGGAGCTTATAATGAGAATTTTTCACTCCTCCAAAAGCAGAATACCACATAAATCCCAGAAGCGAAGCTTGGGGCTTATAATTGCTGTCTGCACTGAAAAATGTATAAATTCAGATGACTTAATTGAACTTTATTTTGCAGATTAAAAAAAATACAGTAACAGCATACAAAAGTTTATCTTTGTTCTCATTTGGTTCAAGTGCAGTGTGTGACAGATGATATTTTAGTTTGTCAATTCTCTCCAGTGAGGCAGTTTAAGAGACGGAGGAAATCTGTCAGTATAATTTCTTTTGCGTTAAAAAATAGTCATTGCTAGAAGTGATTGATGAATAGTTCTCATGGAAAGTTAGGGAGAAAGATGACTGAGAAGCACATAGAAAGAACGTGGCACATTCTGACTTATCCATTGTTAAAAAGCAGATTGGTTATAATTGGGAAGACAATGACCTGGTAGAATTTTACAGCAACATGATGCTTACTTTAAGAGATTGCTATAAAAAACAAGCACATTTCTACAGCAGCACCAAATTTGTGCAGACAAAGCACTGTGCATGAACTGCTGACATTTTTAACACCATTTACATATGAGCACAGCAGCACCAATATGTACTGAGTACTCACATCCACACTGTCAAAGCTGACATACTAGATCCCAACTTAAAGTCACTATTTTAGCCCAACAGCAACCTGCCTAACAAGGAAATGAGTACAGGTATTTACAGAGAAGGGAAAAGAATTCCTGAAGCTGGGACTGAAGTCTGAGTTGCAGTGTTCTATGCATTGAAAACATCAACCTATGTTCTCCGTGGTAAGGAAGTGTAGATTGTGAAAATACCAAGGTACCGTAAATGTGATCACATTCAGCCTGCATCGATGGAATATTCTCATAGTATTAGCAGATATTACAGATGTGTGGAAGGGATAACCAAGTGGTATAGCCGTAAAGAGAAAAAGCTACACACAAACTTCTAAAAAGGAGCCTAAGGGGTGAAATATGAATAGCAATAGGAGTACAGCAAGGAACAAATTGATAGTAGACAGCAAGGAACAAATTGATAGTAGAAGCAGAGGAGCAATGCAACTGATACACTGGTAGTGACATGACTGACCGATACACTGGGAGTGATATGACTGACTGATACACTGGGAGTGACATGACTGGCTGATACGCTGGGAGTGACATGACTGGCCAATACGCTGAGAGTGACATGACTGGCTGATATGCTGGCATTGACATGACTGGCTGATATGCTGGCAGTGACATGACTGGCCAATACACTAGGAGTGACATGACTGGCCGATATGCTGGGAGTGACATGACTGGCAGATATGCTGGGAGTGACTTGACTGGCCTAATAGATGCAAGCAACAGGAGGTGCTACTTAACAAGCGCTGTAGAGAAGATAGCCTTTATTATGATCTTTTCAGAGGCTTCTGCACTTTACATTTCTGAGACTGATGCATTCCTCTTAGTAGACCTTAGTCTTAGTAACCCCTGGCTAAACTTTACCGTTAATGATGCATCATCCCCTGTTCCTCTCTACTTTCCTATCACATCTGCCCTTCTACTTCCACCAATCTCTCTTCCCTCTCTTTTCTCCTAAATTTCATCCAGTCTCACTGCAATGATGCTCTAACTAAACTCGCCACTTTCACCCTCACCTCACTTTCCATTCCTACACTTCCCACTATTTTCTTTAGCTTCTCAATTCTATATAATCATATAGCATGTTTAATTCTTGTATAAACTGAAAATGTTCTGTTATAATGTTTAAACTGCAGTTTTTTCTGTCTCACTTCAAAGCCTGTAAACAATTGATCACAAAATTGTTTTGCTTCACTGGGGATCTTTTCTCCCAGGGCCTCCACTGAAAATGGGCAACTACCCAGTTGGACTTTTCTGGTAAACAAGTGGTAATAAATAAATAAATAAAAATAAATAGTAGGCAGTCATTGGCACTGACAACACATTCTGATGAGACAACTGGGAGAAGTAACTGTATTATATGGACTTCAGGAGAAATATTGCATCTGGTACAAGGGATATAGTGAAAGGTAGAGTAAAAAAATAGAAAAGACTTTTGTGATATCCCATGTCACTTTCTTTTTCTGTGGTTTTTTTTTCAGACTTGATTTTTTCCTAGACATCATACCATGAGTTTTAGTTAAGTGAGCATGCATGAAGAGAGGGAACAGCTGGTAAAAAAAAAGAGAAAGCAAAATGCAAACTTAGAAAAAGTGTCAGCTAGCACAAGCTGCATTGAGGATGCAAACCTTCAATAAGGTCAGTGGCAATGAATTAAGAAAGTAGCACTCTTACCTTTAGTCCTAGAAGATAAGGAGGCAGTGAGTTTCTCTTCCCACTCTAGTTGATTGGCTTAATTTTCAAATTGCTAATACAGAAGTGCAGCATTAGGGGGTGCTGCACTCTTAAGTGTGTTGTCCTTGGGATAAGATGTTAAACTGAGATCCAATCTGCTTAAGGTGGTGGAATGTGGATGTAAACGATCCCATGGCTCCTATCAAAAAGATGAGGGATCCTTTATTTCTATACAAAAATAACTCTTATTTGCAAAATATTTACATATTTCCAAATATTTACATGTGTACAAGTATATAAATATACAAATCTGTTTAAACATATTTATAATTTCTTTTACAATCATGCTAAATGTTCATCTTTATTAGACCCCCACTCCTTTTTCCATAACCACCATCTGATTTTAGTTAATATTGTTCTAAAATCCATTTACCATTTAACATGATTTCAGTTATGCTTTCATTACAATTTAATCCCTATAACATAAAATAACTTTTATCTATTCTTTTAACATGTTATTTGTCTATCTTATAATATCCATATTTAATCATATCCATGTTGATTTTATCCTCAATAATCTTCTTTACATAGTTTTCGCCATACCCTTTTTTACTTTTTTACATTTCAAAAACACATTTCATAGTTTCTTCTTCTTGACAATGTAAACATATTCTATCACTATTCTTTTATATAGCATATTTGCTTTTACTGGCAATTTATCTATTACCAGTCTCCATAAAAATCTTGACATTCTACTTTCTGATTACACAATTTGCTTCTTATTTTTATAGCTTTAATTTTTTTCATCTGTTAGATTTTCCATGGTTTTACATAGTAATGTTTTGCCATTACATTCTTACACCATACTTTTCTATCTTTTTTCTATATCATCAATTTTTATTTTCAAAAAAATATCTTTCTTGGTAACATTTTATTTCTTTGTTTATGCACTCTTTCTCTCATTTACTCTTTTTACCATACCACACAATTTATCATACTTATACTTATACAGTTTTACTACTAATTTCTCATCTTTTTCATTTTTCTACTTTAACACTTTATACAAATTTAGTAAAGCAGCTTATACCACTCAGCTAATTAACCCTAAACCTCATTCTTCTTTATTTACATAGAAAACTCCTCTTTTTACTGGGTTTAAGCTAGAACCACATATAAATGAAACAATTATCTGAAATAATACATTTTCAAATACTGTTGGCAACATAAATGCACTTGTTAAGTATGTTATTTTCCCATTACTACTGAATTTATCAAATAAGCATTTTTTTCTGAATGATAATTTATATGTTCTGAAGAAAAGACATGTTTGCTTTATTTCTTCATTTATTTTTCCCATTGAATTCTATTTACATCTATAGTCCCAAATTTTATACCTAACACAGACATTTATTTAATTGTAAAGTATATACCCCTGATATTTAGATCTTTACTTTTCTCTTTATTTAAAGCCACCCCTATCATCTCTAGACACTCATTTGTGCAAATTATTACTTCTTTTATCCACATTTTTTTTGCAATTATTTAATGTCATCTGCATATGATACCAGAACCTTCAGGTGATATATACCATACCTCTTTCATTCATTGTGTATCCCTGTCTTACACCACCCTTCACATGTACCTCTTGGCTTAATCAACCATTTACAAATATTTTACTTTATTATTAGTGTACACTGACATACAATTTCCTAACTTTCTCACATATTCTTTCATTATTACCTATAAGATTTCATGTCCAGTTGTGAAAAAATGTCTTATTAAGGTCTCTTATCATGATTTTCATTTCTTCTTTTCTATCATCCAGTATAACTATCATTAATAATTCTTGACAGCCCTTCTCCTTTATGCTATATATGCTACCTTGCATATTTTCCATTTTAGTTTCAAATCTCTTTTGTATTACTTTTATAAAGATTGTATAATCATTATTATTCAATACTACCGATCTCCAAATTTTTAATTATCTTTTATCTTCCTTCTTCCTTATGAATTTAAGGATTCCACTACACAATTCTTTATGCATAAAACCTTCATTTAACCATTCATTCAAAATCTTAATATATATATATATATATATATATATTTTTTTTTTTTGCCAATCCCTTAAATTTGGATATATTTCATCCCCTATTCTATTTGGGCCTCCAGCCAAATTGGTATTTATTTGTCCTAATGCTTTATCTAGCTTATTTTATGAATCTCCTTTTCCAAATCTTTATTCTGTTTTTCTGTTAACATTTTTACTTTCCATGTTTGTTTCACTACCTTCTTTTTTTCTTTAAACATTTCTTGTACACATTGTACTACACCACTGAAGATCTTTTCCAAAGTTCTTTCTATTTTTCCTTATATATTTCTCTCACAACACTACCATCTTCCTTTACTAATCTGCTTATTTAACTTGATATGTCTTTTCTTTTTCCTTGTAAAAATATCTTTGCTTATATAATAATTCTTGTATTTTTATTGATTTCTTTCATATAATTCTTTTTCTTTGTCAAAGTACATTCTATCATTATGTTTTAAATCTGCCAATCCATTGTTATATGTCTTTTATATTTTTATTTCTCTAATTTTCTCACATCATATTGCCACTGTCAAAACATTTTTATAGTTTTATTTAAATATAATCTACTATTTAGACCAATTTTTTTATAAAATGTTCTCATAATAATATTATCTTTCCATAACTATATTACTAGTCAATGCTTATTTTACACTTTTATTCCTTCACCTATTTTTATATACTCCTTGTTTTCTTATCTCGAGCCATATTGCAAGATGATCAGAAAATCCTATTTCAACTACCTCCCCTTCTCTTATAACTAAACCTTCTGATACTAGAAAATAATCTATTTTAGTTCTATATACATATTTTTTGTAATTTCATGAATTTTTAGTCCCAAAGTTTTAACTAACTACATCTTAAACTGCTAACATTTTTGTATAACATTTATTTTTATGCTTACCTCTTAAATCACAGTCTCCTGTTTAAAATATTCATATTTATCACTACATAATCTAAAATCTAATTAAATAAGTTTCCCTTTCTTTAGCTAGTATAAGCATATAATGTTATAATTATATATACCTTTGTTTCCATTTTAGCTCTACAATGGTTAGATTTCCCATTTTTACTAAAGTTACATCTATGTTTAATGTATTTCTACAGAATATGACTATTTCAGAACATCTCTCCTTTCCCAAATTCCAGATTATATTTCCTACCCATAGTTTCTCTGTTTGCAATCTTTCTTCATTTTTTAGAAATATTGTGTCTTCTAATATAATTGCATCTATATCACATGTATTACACCACTCCAAAATTGCCATTATTCTTACTACATTCTAAATGCTATTCACATTTATAGAAAGCACTCTAAAATGTTCACTTAGATTCATGGTTTCATAAATTCATAGCTAATTACTAGGCCAGCTTTCTTAATAGGCCATTCTAAGCCTAACCAATTTATTTCCCAAAGGTGAGAATCAAACACTGCACCTTGTGTCTATATGTCAAATATCTTAACCATTATACCAAGCCCAAATCTTTAGCTATACCTATTCTTTTTATCCATTTCCTTTCTTTTTTTCTTTGTATTTATCCCTTTAAATTTTCTTTTCTGTCTTTACCCTTTTAACAATAGAATTTTTTTACTTTTACTACCTCCCACTTGTCACTTATTTCAGAACCCTTTTCTTTGTCCTCTTTATTATTTTTCTCATCTAATTTTTCTTCTGTTTCTACTACTTCTAAAATGTCTTCTTTTTGTTCATTTCTGCTCTTTCTTTTTCTTTTTTCTTGCTGTTATTTTCATTTCTTGCAATCCATCCACAAATGTAAAATTCTGTTACAGTAATAGCATTTCAATTCACATATTTTTTGCATCATGTCTCATTTCCCCACACATATAGCATTTTCTTTTGTTACATTTATTTATCAAATATCCTTCGTTTCTACAACAAAACATGTTTTGGGTTGTCCCCAATATTTTACAACACCCCTAATCCCCTACTCATTTATCGTGTTTGGTATGTGTATATTTTTTTCTCTTTTTATTTTTAACACAATATTACAATCTCAGCCACCAGTCTACAATCCCCTTTTGTGATAAACTTTTGCAATGTCCAGTACTTCTTTGCATAAAGCTATCAAGAGTCGTTTCAAAATCTCCCTTTCTACTACTGTTTGAAATTGCATATGAATCTTCTTTTTTGTTTCCCTGTTAAATGCTTTTATCACAGAAAGATTACATGGGTTACAGTCTTTCTTTATCTTATATTCTCCAAGAAAATCTTCCATTGGAAAGTCTCAAATATAATGTCACAAAAAGTATCTTTGTTAATAAGAATAAATGCTCTTACCTCATGTGCTTTTATAGCCAAAAGAGCTATTAAATTGTCCCACACTTCATACCTGTCCATTTCTTTGTCTTCTTTGAATCTTTTAATCCTTACCATATACTTCCATTTTTTATTTTCTTCTGCCATCTTTTAATTTCTGTGCATATGCTTTCTTTTCCATCTCACCACTATTCTTCGGGATCATCTCTGCATCCCCCTTTTGTATTTTCTCCATAATGCCCCCCCTCAGGAAATGTCTCCTTCATTTTCTGTCTCACTCTGCACCACCATTTCTTTAAGTACACCCCCCACAACACTTCCATCATTTGCTGACTCATCTTCATCAAACAGGTTTCTTTGAAACATTTAGTCAGAATCCTGCACACACTCTCTGGTCTTGATATTTGCTTTCTCCTTCATTTATTTCACTACTCCATCACCTCCTTCTCTCTCAATCTGCCTCCCTATTTCTCCACTTCTCCTATGCACCTGGAATGGAAGCAGGAACTGCTCCTCCAAAATGGTTTCCACTCACAACAATAATGAGTAGGGGTTCTTTATTAATTATAACAATTTATATACACTATTTATATTGTATACATTATATACATTATTTAAAATTGAATGCATCTCACATTACAACATAATACAACTTCATATATTTCAATTATTTCTCCCCACTCTTTTTTCCACCACCAAAAATGTATCATCTTCAAAATTTCAGATAATACCCATTTCCTATTTATTTTTTTCATTCAGTCTTTCATATCATTCCATACCACCCATAAAATGTAAAATATTTTTCATCACTTTTCCTTACTTCCTTTTTCTTTTGTAACCATACTACCCATATTCTATCATATACATGTTTATATCATTAACAATTTTCAAAATCATCCAAAATATTTTACATAATTGTTCCCATAATTTTCTCACTCTTGTACATTAAAAAGGACATGTTCCATTGTCTCAACATCCATACAATAGTTACAAACTTTCTCTTGAATCTTTTTGTAGAGCATATTTGCTTTAACAGGCAATTTACCTATTGTCAGTCTCCACATCTTTACATTCATACATCTTTTTAGTGCATATAACCCTTGTTTTATTAACAGCATTTCTTTTTTTCAGGTTCTACATTTCTCCAGGGATAAATATAATAGTGTTCACTCATTATATTTGTGTACCAGTCTTCTCTGTTCTTTTCTACATTTTCCATTTCCACAATAATATATTATTCTAATATTCTTTAACATTATCATTTACATTATTCTTTTATCTTTTCCCATATCTTAATCTTTTGCAAACTTCTTTTTATTTGAGTTTCATTGTATCATATACTATATTTCTGTTTTCTTCTTTTAATGCTGTCAACATTTTATACACATTCAAAGAAGCTGCATGGATTATGGGATTGATTAATCCTAGTCCTCTTTCTTCTTCCTTGACATACAAAATGCATCTCCTTACAGGATTTAATCTAGATCCCTATATAAATGAAAATACAATCAATTATTTTTCATACTTGGATGGGATGATATATACTCTTGCCAAATGGATTATCTTACCTAAAGGAATAGAACTGATTAAATATACTTTTTTCTTATATGACAATCTATATGATCTCCAAAATATACATCTCTTTCAACTGTTGTGTAAGTGTTTCCCACTGTAATTCTCTCTTCATATTTATCCCAAATGTTATGTCCAAGATATCTGTTACTTCATCATTAATGCAAAAGCCTTCAAATCCACCCAAATATCCAATTCCTTTATTTTTGTCTTTATTAATACTTAAGCAAAGCATATTTAAATACTTATTTAATTTTCTTATTCCTTGTTCGATCCATTTCTTATTTTTAGTAATTAAAACTATATCATTTACATAAGTAAGAATAATTGGGACATATATTTCCTCTACCATCCTATACCTTGCCGTTTTCAACTCTCTGTTCATTGCATTTACAATCACATTCATAATTAAGGAAAATAATATACTACTTGCTGGACAACCCTGTCTTATCCCACACTCTATTCTTACTTGCTCTCTTAACCGTCAGTTTAATACTATTTATCTGTTATTCTCATTTACTGATCTTATAACTTTTATTTTATCACTTATATTATAATCTATTCATATACTCCATAATTCCTTGTATTACAGTCCATCAAATGCTTTACTCATGTCTCCTACCATTAGTTTAGTTTCTACTTTTTTATTTATAATATCTATCACTTTTTTTAATATCCATAATAAATCTTGACTTCTGTGACACCCCTGCACTGGCCCAGTAATTCAGAAGCCTCGATCCTCACCACTGTCAATAGTAAGGGATGTACACAATGGAAGGATTACATGTACACACACAGTAAAGTGCAATTTCCCTTAAGAGCACACAGAGATCACAGTCAGTCTCAGGCTGGTTTCTCCCTCTTTCTCCAGATCCCCCAATAAGACCCTCCACTGGCACAGCTATAGGGTTAAGATCTCAGATGAGTGGCCAGGCTAACACCTCCAGCACCCTCTCTATCCAACTCATGCTTCATGTCAATGCCCAAGTAGCTGACACACACACACACACACACACACACACACACACACACACACACACACACACACACACACACATACACACTTTGAGATTTGATTGATACACACACACCTGCAAAAGTCTGGCACAGGTTTACTAGCTATGCCCCCTTCTGCCCAGACTATAAGGTATTACCAGCTGCCACCAGCCACCCTTGCTTAGCTACTATAATGTCCTTACAAAGGGTGTCCAATCCTACTGTGTAATGTTACTATTACTCCAAATGGTAGTCTGACCAAGCAAGGCTATTTGGGAGTGGCTTGTACAGTGTCTCCAAATACATAAGCAAGTACTCTAAGAGCTTAAATATGTCTCACAAATATCAGCCACAAAGATAGGTTTAAATATATTTAATAATAAATAATAAAAGAACACGACAATACTCAGAAAACAAACACATATACTTCAGAGTTCAAAATCACAGGAAATAGTTTAAAACAACATTGCAGGACAGTCTCAAATAAATACAGAAAACATCTAAACATATCTTTACTATGTTCCTATCTATGGTTTAACCCATTAACCATTTTACCACTGTAAAATGATTAGCAAGTCTGGCAAATAGCAAGATAGACCACCCTATTGGTCAAACAATTGCATTTTCCTCCACTAAGCCATTTTTTTAGCTACACTATACAACCATCCCATGTAGTTTTCTTCAATAAATCTACATTGATTGCATCTACCTCATTTTACAGTAACTGGCCAGGCACCCCTGTTTTCCTGTGGTGTCCTCTCCAATAAATCTTTAATATTGTTTTTTTATTTTATAGGTGAAACTGGGAGTTGATTCTCTAATAAGTCTAGTGCTTTCATCACAATTAAATAAGAACCAATTTTTTGTAATAATGTTTTTAGTACCTTTTATGTCCAGGGTATAATGTAAGATCATATTATTACAAATAATAATGTCATTGGACAACCCCTGTTTAATAACTGGGCTGTACTTTCCACCTCTTTCAGCCTTAACTCCTTCTAAAATATTATCCAAAAGGTGGTTGGGGAAACCCCCTCTCAAGAAACATGTTCCTTAATGTTTCAAATTCCCTCATGCACCATTCATCATTTGATGTAAGCCTAGAGGCCCATATGAATTGACTTTTTATGATGCCTCTCTTATGATGACTGGAATTGCAACTAGAAAAAAACAAAAAGGAGTTACAATAAGTTGGTTTTCAGTACAAGCGTGTTTTCAAACCTGTATCCTGGGACCATATAATCTTAATGTCCAAGAAATTGATCTCATGGAAACCCACATATGTACATTTTAAAAAATCAGTACTAGTGTCTAACAAGGTAAAAATACCTCTAGTTGCACAGTGTTCCCTTGCCAAACCAGCAGCAAATCATCTAAATATCTAAAGTACCCCTTACAAAACTTAAACAAAGAATATTATACAAAGTGGACAATTTCCATTTCAGTACAACCCCATTAGCAAAGACGGGAGCACAGGTGGCCCCCATGGCAACACCTGTGACTTGCTTGTAATATTCACCATCAAATCTAATAAAATTATCAAATCTAATAAAATTGTTACTCAGAATGAAGTTTACAGCAACTTGCCTGACATCAGTTGTACCCTTATTAATGAGTTTATGGAAATCATTCTGAGTAACAATTTTATTAGATTTGATGGTGAATATTACAAGCAAGTCACAGGTCTTGTCATGGGGGCTGCCTGTGCCCCCGTATTTGCTAATGGGGTTTTGTTAAAATGGGAATTGCCCACTTTGTTTAATATTCCTTTTTGTCAGGGGTACTTTAGATATTTAGATGATTTGCTGCTGTTTTGACAAGGGGACACTGTGCAACTAGAGGAATTTGTTTTACTTTGTTAGACACTAGTACTGATTTTTTAAAATTTACACATCATGTGGGTTTCCATGAGATCAATGTTTTTGGACATTAAGATTATATGGTCCCAGGATACAGGTTTGGAAACCCACTTGTACCGAAAACCAACTTATTGTAACTCCTTTTTGTTCTTTGTAGTTGCCATCACAGTCATCAGAAGAGAGGCATCGTAAAAAGTCAATTCATACAGGCCTCTAGGCTTACATCAAATGATGACTGGTGTATGAGGAAATTTGAAACATTAAGGAACATGTTTCATGAGAGGGGTTCCCCGACCACCTTTTGGATAGTATTTTAGAAGTATTTAAGGCTGAAAGAGGTGGAACATATGGCCCGATTATTAAACAGGGGTTGTCCAGTGACATTATTTTTGCAAAAAACAACAAATTTTTGTCATAATATTATCTTACTTTATACCCTGGACATAAAAGGTATTAGAAACATTATTACAAAAAATTGGTTCTTATTTAATTGTGATGAATGCACTAGACTTATTGGAGTCAACTCCCAGTTTCACCTATAAAAGAAAAAAACAATATTAAAGATTTATTGGAGAGGACACCACAGGAAAACAGGGGTGCCTGGCCAGTTACCGTAAAATGTGGTAAATGCAATCATTGTAGATTTATTGAAGAGAACTACACGAGATGGTTGTATAGTGTACTAAAAAATGGCTTAGTGGAGGAAAAGTCAGTTTTGTTTGACTAAACCATAGAATATACCAACACTTATGTAGCATTCAGAAACTTGACAAGTGCATTGTTACGACACTCCATGGTTTGTGAGAGTTTTGATAGGTTTAAGTTTCTAGTGCTAGAGCAGATCCATAATAGTCCTTTTTGTGGTGACTGGAAAATTTTGTTAATGTACAGGGAAATGGTATAGCAATCAAGGCTAAATGCCACCAATCCCCCAGGCTTAAATGACAGCGTTTCCATCTCCAATGAACTTAAAAGAAGACATAACATGGTTTAAATGTTCAGAAATTTCTTTAAAATGATGTTTTATTTTTCAGTTCATCTTTAATTTACTTTTACATATGTTTTTATAGATTTTTTGGTATCAGTATTTACTAGGTTTTATTACTTATAATTGATTTTTACATTGCTATTGCTTTTAACAAGAAAGCTTGTATTTTGTAATTCTTGTTCATGCACTGATTGGTTACCCATGAGGGTGGGGTTATTGTATTGAAAAGTATTTAAATCATATCAATCTTTGTTTCATGGTTCTGATGATGTCTATTTATTGACAAAGGCACTAAACCATGTTATTTTGTTTTATATTAAAGCATTAAAGTGTTTGCATTTTTAAAGTTACTCATTCTTTCCTGTTATTGGCCTGCCACTCGCTAGGGTGTTTGTGTTATTCACTAAAACAGGATATAACCTCTTGTGGTTGTTTGGTACCCTTGTTGTCTCAAGAAAACTTACTGCTGGCATTTTGTCATTCCCATTTACTGGCTCTCTCACCTTTTGTTCTCTACCTTGCCTCCGTGGACATCCATATGCTACATGGCCCCACTGGTTGCATTTAAAACATTTATCCCTTGGTCCTGGACATGTACCTGCACTAGTGGCTTCCCCTGCTACTGGTGGACTCTATTTGGGTAGTCTGGGCTGCCCAACATGGGGTTCCTTAGACCCATGAGCAGCACTGGGTGTCCTTTTCCTGTGCAGTGATGCCCTGCTTGCTAGGCATAGGTCTTCCTTCTTCCCCAACCCATCTGCAGTATTGCATTGTCTGTCAGCTAACCAAATTCTCATGTCCTCAGGCAAATTGGTTTGTTCTCTCAACAAAATGTCTGCCAGCTCTTCAGAAATGGTGACCTGACATCCACTCACCCACCTATGAAAATAAGTACTTAGTTCAACAATATATTCACACACACTTTCATCTGCCTTGCATCTATGCTCACAAAACTCTTTTCTATAAGCTTCCGGAATTAACTTAAAACATTCTAAAAGACAGTTCTTTTACAACATTATAATTTAAACAATCAGTATCAGACAGTTTAGAAATGGCAGTTACAGCTTTACCATGGAGTAAGGTGGTCAGGAACTTTACCCAGAGCCCTTGGTCAACATTATACTTATGTTTGCATACCCTCTCAAACATATGAATGAAGACATCAAAATTATTCTCCTCTGTAAATTGTGGAAGAAATTTACTGACCTTTGCTGCTTCTGGGGTTCAGTTACTCCCTTCCCAATTACCTCCATGAATATGGTGAAGAGTCAGCATCTACATTTCATGTTGCCTCTATCTCTCCTTCTCCTTAGCCTCCAGCCATCAGAGTTTTTTGTTTTCCTCAGCCTCAAGACATCTCAGTTTCTCTGCTGCTTCTATTTCCAAATGCTTGGCCTCCAGCTCAAGTCTCTGAATCCAGATGGATTTTTAAGTCATCTGTGGAAAGGTTGACCTGTCCATCTTCTGAGAGTTGTACATCTCCATGGCCAGTCTGATTGTCCTCTTGGTTGCTATTCTGTGATGCAGCCATGACTAAAGTTGCAATCATGTCTGCTTTAGTCAGGTTGGCATGCACCAGTCCTTTAGCCTGGCACATTTCAGCCAACTGGCTCCTTGTCAGTTTGCCATACTCCTCTGCTGACATGCTTGCCTGCTCTCTCTGACTAACTAAGCTAACAAAAAAATAAGACAATTGTGATATGAACTCTGAATGTTCACTTGTGTGGCTGATTGAGAGTACAAACACCTTCAGTGACCACTGTACACAAGCTACAGGAATTCAAGCCAATTAATATGTAATGTGGCTATGTCACCAATCCACCAATTAATATGTGATGCCCCTGCATTGGTCCAGTAATCCAGAAGCCTCAATCCTCACCATTGACAACAGTGAGGGATGTACACAATGGGAGGATTACAAGTACACACATAGTAAAGTGCAGTTTCTCTTAAGAGCACACAGAGATCACAGTCAGTCTGAGGCTGTTTTTGTCCTCTTTCTCCAGATCCCCAATAAGATTCCCAACTGGCACAGCTATAGGGTTAAGATCTCGGCTGAGTGGCCAAGCTAAGACCTCCAGCACACTCTGTGTAACCAGTGATTCATGTCCCTGCCCAAATAGCTGACATGCACGCACACACACACACACACACACACACACACACACACACACACACACACACACACACACACACACACACACACACTTTGAGATTTGATTGATATACAAACACACACACCTGGGAAAGGCCGGCACAGGTTTACTAGCTATACTACCTTCTGCCCAGATTATGAGGTAGTATCAGCTGCCAACAGCAACCCTTATATATCAGCTACTATAATACCCTTACAAAGGGTGTCCGATCCTACTGTGTAATGTTATTATTAATCCAAATGGCAGTCTGACCAAGCAAGGCTATTTAGGAGTGGCCTGTACAGTTTCTCCAAATACATATGCAAGTACTCTAAGAGCTTAAAATGTCTCACAAATATCAGCCACAAAGATAGGTTTAAATACATTTAATAATAAATAATAAAAGAACACGACAATACTCAGAAAACAAGCACAGTTACTTCAGAGTTCAAAATCACATGAAATAGTTTAAAACAACATTGCAGGATAGTCTCAAATAAATGCAGAAAACATCTAAATTAATCTTTACTATATTTCTATCTATATCTTGGAGAGATACTATGCCCTAAGTCTTACTTACAGATAACACACAAGCAGAAATGCTGAGTGAATGTTTCTAGGTCCAAGACAATATACAAAATGCAAAGTCTCTCTGTGAGAGAGTTCTTAAATTAATATCAGACATTACTGCCAGGTCAGCTTGGATGACATCACTCTTTGTCACCTGCCTTCAGTTCCCAGGCTAACAGAAACTAACATCTCTGTGTTAAAAATACATATATGTCATATGTGCAGCTGCTAGGAAGTTATAAAGCAATATAACAGTTTACATTTTAAACCTAGTAATTACTTTTCTCCAAGACAATAGAAAGAAACTTCTAGCTCTAGACATCTTGTCTCCTTGCTGTATTAACTAACCTTTATAGCACATCATAAAGCACTTAATTTCAACTTATTTTCTTGAAGTTTTATAAGTTAATCTTCTGTGTTCTAGCAGGGTATGCTGCAATTACATTCTTGAAGCTCAGTACTGCACAAACCCTGTCCAACACACATTTCTGCACCAGTAGTTTATTATACATATAACATATAGTTCTCTTACATTTGTAAGACAAGCATATGCATCATGTTGATATTCATAAATGACATATGACTATTTACAAAATTCCAGATAGCTGGGCTGGCAGTGTCACAACTTCCTTCCCCAAAACTCATAGGCTCCATCAACCTATCCACACCCTTTCCTAATCTTCTCCCTATTATTCTCATGAATGTTTTATAATCTGTATTGTTTAATACTATTAGTTTCCAATTTATAGATGGTGTAGTGGTGCAGCGGTTGCATTGTTGCCTCACAGCAACATGTCTCTGGTTCGATTCTCAGTTGCAGTGCCTTCTGTGTGGAGTCTGCATATCCTCCCTGTGTTCATGCAGGTTTCCTCCAAGTGCTCTGGTTTATTCCCATGTTACAAAGACATGCATCTGAAGCGTTTCTCCCCAGGCCTCTGCTGAAAATTGGCTTAGTTCCAAGTTGGACTTTCCCTGTAAACAAATGTTAAATAAAATTTCTAATATCCTTTTTTTTCCTTTCTTCCATATACATTTCATGAACCCCATACATATCTCTTTTTTATCTATCCCCTTTTCTAACCTTTCATTCAAAATTTCTCTAAAATATACTTTTTGCCATTTTTTTCATATTATAATGCATATGATAGTCAATTCCATCTATTCCTGTAGCTTTTTCCATATCCAAATCTTTTAAAATTTCAACAAACTCTCCTACAGTTATATTTTCCTTAATCTCATTGTCTTCTTTACTTAATTTATTTACTTTCCATATTTACCTCTCATTTATCTCCCTTTTCTTAAATGTACATTTTTATATACTGCTCCATTACCTTAAATATTTTTTCTTGCGCACCCACTTTTTCTCCTTCATTATTTTCCAGTTCTCTTATCATCCTCTCATTTTCTCTCACTATTTTTCTCTTGTAGAAAGTACCTTTGCTTATATAACATTTTCTTAATCTTCTCTTGATTCATTTCATATATTTTGTTCTCCTTTTCATAAAAGTCTTTGCTGTTTCTTAATGCCTTTCTAAATACTATGTGGTTTAATAACTTATATTTTTGCTTTTCTTTCCTTCTTTTCATCACTTGACATTCCAAAAAAACATTTTTGTATTTTTCTTTAAAGCTTATCCACAATCAGTCCAGTTTTCTTAGAATATTCTCATTTCCACATGATCTTTCCATAATTAGTCAATTTCCTTTCTCTCTCCTTCATCTAAATCTTTTTCATTCAAATGTTTACTACCTTATCCTAACCTTATAAGTTCTTCCTTTTCCTTTATGTATACACATATAGCTAAATGATCTGAAAATCCTGTTTCCTTTGTTCCTTCAATTATAATTTTTTAAACTATCAGATATTATAAAATAATCAACTTCTGTTTTAATCTTGTTTCTTTTCTAAGGTCAATGTATATATATATATATATATATATATATATATATATATATATATAAAACTTCCCACTTCTCATTATTTCATATACCCTTTTAATAGCATTCCCTTCTTTCTTTCTCTTAGATCACAATTAAAACCTCGCACTAATATTATTTCCATATTCACGTTTACATAATTTAGGATTTTTAAACATTTCCTCTTTCTTTTTTAGTAACATATCCATATTTTGCAATAATTCTATACACATCTTTCTTATATCTTACATTGAACTCCGTTATTCTACCTAATTTAACTATAGTATAATCTAAAAATGTAACTGTTTCTTTACATAACACAGCAATCCCTAAATATGTATCCTTTTCCATATTCCACACAATGCTTTTACTCCATAACTTTTTCATCTGCATCCTTTCTTCTTCTGTTAATGTTCTTGTGTCTTCTAAAATAATTAAATGCATGCCAAGTAGCATACACCATTCCAAAACACCTAACCTTCTTTTATTGTTCTGTATACTATTAACATTTATTGATAGAATTTTCAGGTTCTTTCCAATTTGTTGTATTTTCCAACTTACCCCTTATCTTTTTTTTTTTTTCTTTCACAATCACACTTTTAAATTGTCTTTTTTGGTCTTTCGTCATTATCCCTACTGAATTCTTTTTCCTCTCACTATTTTCCAGCTTGTGTCTTCTTTACTCATTTCCTTCATTATTCTCATTTTCGTATACATTTTTTATTCTCTTCTTGTATATTTTCTTTTTCATGCTCTAAATTTTTCTATATTATATATGTTCCTGTGTCTGTTCTTGTTTTCCAACTTGTAGTTGTTCATCAATATTAACCCAGTCATGTCCCATTTTCCCATATTTTATGCACACATCACATTTCTTTGCTTTGTGTCCTATCTTTTCACGAACAAAACATTTTCTCTTATCACAATTACTTATTAAATGATCACTCTTTCCACAGAAAAAAAACAGGTTTCTGGCTGTCCCATATATCTTACAAAATCTGTGTTGTCTTCAACATTTATTACACTTGGAATATGTACAGTCTTATCATTTTCCATTTTCAAAATTACCCCACAATCACACCACCCAGTCCATAAACTTCTACCATCATATAGTTTCATAGTGTCCAAAACATCTTTATATAATTTTTAAGCAGTCTTTCAATGCTTATTTATCCACCTCAGTTTGAAATTGTACAGAAATCCTTTTTTTGTCTTTATTAAA
This sequence comes from Protopterus annectens, assembly GCF_019279795.1. Classification (NCBI taxonomy): domain Eukaryota; kingdom Metazoa; phylum Chordata; order Ceratodontiformes; family Protopteridae; genus Protopterus; species Protopterus annectens. The sequence goes on along the minus strand of NC_056732.1, from coordinate 622,429,752 downwards.
AGTCTGCACTACATAAGAGTTCCATGGACTACAATCTTTTTTCCTCACATTCCTCTAAGAAACATTCCATTTATTGTCCATCTCGAACAAATTATCACAGTACATCTTTTTATTAAGGTGAATAAATGCTCTTACCTCTTTAGGTGATATTCCTAAAGCAACAATAACTGTGTCCCAAACCTTATATCTTTCAAGTTCCTTTTCATCCTTACTGCTAAACCATACAACAAATTTATTTTTCACGACCTCTTTTTCTCCTCCTCCCTCTCTTACTTGCTTCTTGCCTTCTTTCACCATTCTTGCATACAATGTTTTCTTTTCTGTAATTTCTTTCACCTCCCCTTCTTGAATTATGTCCATAATATCACCACAAGATGTTGCTGTTTCACTTTCTGGTTCACAATGATTTATCATTTCTCTTAGATAAACATTCCACAACCCTTCCATACATGCCACCCTTGACACAAGAAAACATATCTTTTTGGAAAATGTACGCGGAGTCCTGTGAAGGTTTGACTAGCTTCTTTTCACCATTCTCCTTCACATCACCCTTCTCCTACTTCCTTGATGACTCAACCACTCTTTCAATTCCATCATCCTTAGAAGACCACCAACTTTTGGATTCCTCTACCTTCTGCATGTTCTCCTCTTCCATCTGCTGCTTTCCATCACACTTACTGCTTCCATCTTCCATCCAGTTTCTCTGAGCCACCTACATGCTTGGAACAAAAACCAAAAGTGTAACAACAAATAACATCCATGTATGACCAAACCACGAATAAGCAAAAAGTTTTACCAAACTACTAAGCCAGTGAAGAAAACACCACAAATCTTGTGTTAATCAGATTTAATAAAAACTCTGGTACCTCAGCATAAACCAGCCTTCAAGGAGTAACAGAATAATCACCACATAACCCTAAGATATATACACAAACAATTACACTTATTTATATAATTACACAATAAATCAATTATTGAAAAAACATTTAAAGAAACACTCTCCAGTTACATTCATTATTTAAGCCTCCTGGAGACAAAGTATTGAATTTTAAAATATGCAGGGATTCCTTATACAACAATTTCTTCTTTACAATCCCCTCATTTGTATCTATAATTTTTTTCCAAAATGCAAGCTCTCAATAAAGAAGAATCACTATTACGACAAAGATTAAAATGTGAGGCTACAGGACTTATAACATTTTTATTTTTTATATCTCTAACATGCTCCTGAAGTCGTAATTTAAAAACTCTTTTTGTTTCCCCTATGTAAAACAAATTACAGGGGCATGATAATGCATATATTATTGATTTAGTATACATGAATATATATATGTAGATCAAAATCTAATACTATTATATTTTTCAAAACATTTGATTATATTAGAACAAATTGAACACCTTCCACAAGGGAAGGTGCCATGTATTGTAGGATGCACATTTAATTTTTCACCAGGTTGTATAAATTTGTAGTGTACTAACATATCTTTAATATTTTTGCTTCTTTTAAATGAAATACATGGAACTTTATATAAATTCTTCACACCTTACATATTAATTAAATAGGGCGAGTAATATTTAATAACATCAATAATTTTATGACTCAAAATATTACAAACTGTCACAAAATAGACCTTTCTGGCACCTTACAGTACATTGACCTCCCTATTAATAATTTTCCTTTTAACTTGGGTCTCAATGCAAAGTGAATAAAAGTATACCAGTTTCTGTAAGGAATTCAAAATGACACTTTTATCATACCCTCTCTGTCTAAAAATGATACAGGTAAATTTCTTTCTCTACAATAATTTCTTCATTACATAATCTGCTCACCCTTAACAACTCATTATAGGGTAGAGCTTCCATAATATGTAGAGGGTGACAACTTTTACTATCTAAAATATTGCAATCACCAATACCCTTTCTATATATGCTGGTTATTATAGTGTCATCCCTGATATCTAGCCTTACATCTAAATAATTAACTGATTTACCCACCTGTAAACCATCTACCTGAAAATGGTTAACATTTAAATTATTAATAAATAGGGGGGCTACATCAGCACCACCCTTACATAAAAAATTTAATCATCTATGTACCTACAGTACAAAACAACAAAATTATTAAAAAAAACTAAATCTATACAAAAATTCAATTACTAAAAGGCCCACAAACAAGTTAGCATACATGGGTGTGAAAGATGCACCCATGGCTGTACCTTGTTGTTGATGGTAAATGGAATGATTAAACTCAAAAAAATTATTAGTTAAACAAAAATAAACTAATTCCAAAACATAATTACTGACAGGACTATCACCCAAAAAACATAATAGCTTCCATTCCTAACACATGGGTGATACTTGTATATAGACTTTTCTGTGTATGCTCTGAAAAGAGTAGGGGAAATTCCATGATGCCATGACCAAGTTTCCCCTAGTTGTATAAATCCCACCTCTTGTCTCCCCCTGAAAAGAGGTCACTAGCCTATTGAGAATAACCAGATCAACAAGGGATAAATAGATAATAGTAATAAAGAAGTACACATCTATTTATAGTGGATTGGGGAGTTCAGTCAACCTTTTGTATACTGCAAGCAATGTATGATAGCTAGCTTGATCTCTAACTACCTGTTCACTACTTTAAGACTGCATAACTGTTTATAAGGTAGGGATTCGTATCTAAGAATTTGCTGACTTGTGAGGCAATTTATAGGCATAGGAGTGCATTAACAGAAGGGAAAAAGTACATATGGAGCCCAAACAAAGTTACAACCAACTAACTGGTTCTATTTCACATAGGAGATAAAGCCTTAACAGCAACTCAGTTGATCTGAGTTCAGATAGCAATCCAGGTGCAAACAGAGCCAGCTTTTGGGAGATGGAAGTAAATGGCTGATGTCAGCTCTTCCTTTCAGAGTGGATGAAGTAGAGCAACCTACAGTAATGTGGACACTTTACAGAGGAAAAAGTGTAGAGGTAGACTTTATTAGTGTACGTGCAGAAAACATTGTAATCCCTCAAAGAAGTAAGAGTGGCCTTTGATGGGCTGTCTCAACATGGAATGAATGAAATGAGGGCCCATGGAGGCCTGATAGTGGGAGAGACAATGAAGGGTAAAAATACAAAGACAAAAGCCTATGCTGAGAAAACTCATCTTGTCCCAGTAATATACGTTCTTTCCATAGTTGTTCATCTTGTAACTCTCTGTATACATTCAGTCATTATATTTGTCTTAATTATTTTTCTTGCTAGCTGTACTAATACTGCTTCCTCCTAGTTGTTAACTGAATATTCACTGTACAGTCTTGCTCAAATGATCATTCTATATTTTATATTTTTTGTTTACCTTTAGTCTAATCTTGTGGCTGAAAAGGGTCATCCAATTAACAAACAACAAACAAATAAATAATCCCAATAACATGGAGTAATGTGCTGCCTATAGAATACCATGCAGTTCTCCAAGTGAGACATCACCGAAGCCTTGCACATAAATAGAATTGTATTAGCCTACGTGGAGTTTGAGTGCTGGACTAGAAACCCAAGAGTTCTGCAGTGCACCCTAGACTTATTTTGTTCCTGCCCACAGACTTCTAACAATGGGTTGCGTGTTTACTTGTTGTCACCTTTTTTGTAACAGAAACCTAAATTCTGTCCTCCCCAATCCAAAAATATTGTTTCTCCTGCAACCTTTTCTAAAGTACTAGACGGGTCTATATTAGAACATCGAAGTTTCAAAACTTTGAATGTTCTAATATCGACCCCTATTCAGCAAAATCTAAAACATCGAACATACAGAACAGCGAATTTTTTCCCAGGGAAAAAATTTGCAGTTCCAAAACACATACACACAACACAAGCACACCAAACAAACAGCAATCCACACACATACACCTAAACTCTTACACCTAACCCTACACTAAACTATACATACACCACTAACTATCCACTTATCTTAACCCAAACCCTAACCCTAAGGTCCGTCACTATCATACACTCACTTCACCCATGCCCTAACCCTAACTCACCTAACCCACCCTAACCCTCACGTCCATACAATCGCACACATAGCTAACCCGCACCCTAACCCTAACTAACCTAACCTGCGCTCAATCGCATACTTACCTGAACCCTACCAGTAACTTTCTACCACAGCGCTGAAAATACCAAAGCAACAGAAACAGACAACCAAATTCTTTCCCTAGGAAAAAATTTGGTTTTCTGTAGCTTCGATATTTTCAGCTTTAGCTGAATAGGGGTCGATATTAGAACATTCGAAGTTTTGAAACATCGATGTTCTAATATAGACCCTACAAGACTCACACTTTTCTGATTGTCATGTCCAATTGCCATATCTCTTTACAGTTATTAAACTTTCTGATTTCCCTCCTGTGTCTTCCCCCAGTATTCCAGCCTGCCTTCACCTTTGTGTTATTTATAGATAGTTACACACTTTTCCTTAATAATAAGCAATGTAACGGTACCAGCACAAAAACAAAACCTTAGCTCAATCCCAGTCACTTCTCACCTGTTGTGTTCACTGACTGTATGAGTTTCTGTTTGCTCTCTCATGGTCACTTTTACTTGCCTTCTATATGGTATAGCAAAAGGTTTTGCTAAAAGAAAGGCAGACCACATCTTCTAGACATCTTTGTTTACCTTTTTCATTAACCATTCATTACATTAGATCTGTTTAGTCTAAGATCAACCCTGCATGAATTCATACCTGTTAATATCGATCAGGTTAATGGCCTTCAAAAAACTAACCAGTGTAGGGTTAGATGTAAGATTTTAGGTGTATATGTGTGGATTGCTGTTTGTTTGGTGTGCTTGTGTTGTGTGTATGTGTTTGGGAACAGCAAATTTTTTTCCCTAGGAAAAAATTTGCTGTTCTGCATTTTCGCTGTTGTCAGCATTCGCTGAATAGGGTTCGATATTAGAACAGTTGATGTTGTGAAACTTCGATGTTCTAATAGAGACCCCATACATGCATGCCCAGAAGCACACACGCACACACAACGCACACACACACGCACATGCACACAAGTTCCTAATGAAATAAAAAACACTCAAATCAACAAACAAAAAAAGATCAATCTAAAAAAGATCAAGCCACAAAATAACAAAAACAGAACATAAAATAGCATTCCCTGCGCTCATTACACCCTCTGCTAATTATATTTATACCAAAACTGATATCACACAAGAACAGAAAAGAGCATATACCAGGCACTGCTGCTCTGCAATCTCACACACACACCAGCCAGCATTAAGAAAATTCAGTTTCTTAAGCCAGAAAAACAGCCAGAAATGAATGTTCAATATTTTGAGCATTTGCTTGTATGAACTGTACCTATGCTGATGCAGTGAAATTCAATTTTCTTAAACCACAAAGACCTCCCGGATACTCAGTTTGCATCAGTTACCCTCAGAAAATCTCTACTGAAACAAGGCACAACACCAAACATACAGCTACACATCATGGAGCCTCAACTACAAAGCCCACAAGGCAAGCCAACACACTGTCCAGTACACTAGTCATAGTTGACTCTATTGTGAGACATATGGATGTCCCACTCACCTAGTTGAAAAAAAAGATGATCACAGTCGGTTGTCTGTCATGGGCCAGGATCTGGCAAGTCACTCATGCACTCAAGTCGTCAAACCACAAATACCAGTATGACACAGTAATAGTCCATGTGGGGGTAAATGACCTGAGACATATTTTCCTAGACTATATCAAGAGAGACATTATAGAGCTCTCCCACTATGTGCCAGGCTGAAATGTGCCTAGCATTCAGCAGCATTCTACCTTTGTCAGATACGTGCTTAGCATTGGGCAGTAATCTACCTTTTCCAAGGATGATAGCATGACAGGGCTAACCACCCGGCAGTGTAAACCTTGGCTCTAGATGATAGTCACTGTTGAAGTGACACCCCAACCCCATGAGAAAAAAATGGGAAAAAGGGGTGGGGATGGATGGATGGATGCCACTATAGGAACAGAAGATGATTGACTTTAAAAATTGGCTTAGCTTCTGGTGCCATTCAAAGGGGGCTTTCCTAAGGATGGTCTGTATCTGTTCCCTCTAGGCTTTTGACTATTGGGTAAGTATTGCCCTCACCTACAATGCCTTTTTTAGGCAATGTCAAACTGACAAATTAACCCAAAGGAATCTAGAGGGATTTCTGCTCAATAGCAGAGCCTAAACAAGTAACTCCACTCCCTGCAGGCTCTCTTCACCTTGGAGAATGCAGACCGCTGTGCAGTTACTGAGTCATGGTTTATGCAAAAGACAGCATCCCAGCAGTTCAGTAGTACAATGCCTTTCATACATTTAGGTCATCTACTGCACAGTCAGAGACAAAAGGTGGAGGTGTCTCGATCTACATCAAAAACAAGCATCTTAAGGTTGGTCAAACAGGATGATGCACTTGAGCTTCTCTGTGTCCAAATTACCATAGTTAGAGTCCCTTATCATATCCTTAGAAGTTATAGATCACCCTCTTTGCCCCCTTAAAACCCATAGCTCATAATAAGATCAGCTGAAGACACTTACCATTCAACCAAATACCACAATAATGGGGCGGCTTTAACTACTCCTGTATAAACTGGGAATCTTACACAACCCCACACTTGTAGGCCCAGAGATTCCTGGACTTTGTAAACACATTCACCACTAGGGGGTGCAAACATACTGGATCTGGTACTCACAAATATGGAGAATGGTGCACTTCCCCACCCCAGAGTAGTGCTCTCTCTGTTAAGGTCAGGGCATAAAGTTGTCTGCTTCAAAATAAAAATCAGTGTTGGCCCCAGCAAACCCTGTAACAGCTTAGGGTTGCCACCTTTTCAAATGGCCAAAGTGGGACATTTTCGGTACAAACATCAGATTTTACAGGCCGACACATACCCATAGTCAGTACAAAGGATAGAACTTAAAATTTTGCCTAAATAAAAGCTTATTCTTGTAGCATTTTAGTTGCTTATTTTGGTTCTGATAACATTTAGGTATTTTAGATACAGAATAACTGTTTTATGCAACTATTAAATAAAATATAGGAAATAATTGTGTCCTACAATCTCAGGACATTTGCCATTTTTAAAATATTTTGTCAGGACACAACTGTCCAAAGAGGGACTGTCCCTCGCAAAGTGAGACAGGTGGTAACCCTATAACAGTTAAGAGCTACTCTAAAGTGAACTGCCTGTTATTAAGTAATCACCTAATAAAATGTCAAGCCCCTGCAAACCTGGAGAGCACAAATGCATATGCATTGTTGTACACAGATACTCTGTACAATTATTTTAATAGATGAATAGATTTGGCTGTGCCTACCAGGCATAAGCCCAGAACAAACTCAAAAAACAAACTACCCTGGTGGAGTCCAAGCATTAACAGATTATGCAACAAAAGAAAAAAAAAACATAGCTACAATTAGAGAGTGCAAGACCCAGCAGGTAACTCTATCATCAGTCTAAACAAACAACTAAGATGCTAAATTTAGCCTACCAATTCCAATTTTGAGGTAAAGATAGCCTCTCAGGCCAAGAACACAAGACTTTCTTTTGCTTTGTCTGAAACCTCAAAAACAGCATGCAAAAATGCACAGAACTGATTGTTAATGGAACCACTTACATGGAGCTGGAAGATATGGCAAATCTGCTGAGCAACAAATTCAGCTCATCTTTTACCACCCTCTCCCCCTCAGCACTCCCCAAGTAATACTATCAATCATAACCCCCAAACTATCAGTAGGGAGTATGTCCTAAATGCGCTGTCTAAAGCTAAGAAAGCTGTATTGATGGGTCCCAATAATATCCCAGGATGCCTCCTAAATAGCCTGAGGCATGACTTATCTGTAGCTCCAGAGTAACTGTTAAACAACAGCCTGCAGAAAAGCTTTGTGCCATGTAAATGGAGGACTGCGATAGTCATCCCTCTGCACAACAGTGGTCCATCAACGGACCATGCGAACTTCAAGTCTGACTAACTCATATACAAATTAACAGAAAGAATTATCATGGGCATGATTAACAATGACACAGGAAACCTACAGACACTGGTATTAATTAAAGGCAGATTATTCTAACCTGGTGGACTTCTTTGAAAAGAACACCAAGGCAATGGATGAAGATAAAATGGTGCATATGCCTACCTTGTCCTGGCTTTGGCATTTGACACTCCACTCACTTATTGTAAACAAAATCAAGGAATTAGGCAATTACCCCTACTTTACATGCTGGAAAGCCAGCTGGCTTGTAGATAGGACCCAGGAAGTTAGGAAAGGGGAGACCACCTCCACAAAGAGGCTGATCACTTGCGAAGTCTCTCAGGGTTGTGTGCTGGGCTGATTCATTTTTGGCATTTACTTCTCAAAAGTCAAACTAATGTCAGTGGCTTCTGGCTGACCAAGTTTGCAGATGGCTACAAACTAGGAGCAGCCACAATAGACCACCAAGACACTAACATCCTACAGGAAGCACTAAAACAGGCAAATGACTAGTGTCAAAGCCATGGTTTAAGCCATGGTTTAAAACTAAATACCAAGAAATGCACAATAGAATCCTTTGGGAAGTTGGCCATCCTAGGAAACACCTCACTGATAACACATCACTGAGAGTGGACCCATTAGTCAGGGAGTTGGGAATGTTAATGGATAGTAACCTGGCTTTCGACAAACGTGTATTAGGCAGTAAGGAAATCATTTTATGTTTCCCAACTTATAAGCAAGGGCATGGAATTTAGTTCTAAGGAAGTGATTGTTCTTCTGTATTATGCCCTTATCAAACCCATCAAGCCCATCATTGAGTACACTGTCCCCTTCAGAATGTACCTGACCAGGCACATACATTATCTGGAATTTCTACAGAGGTTCTTCACAAAAAGAATACAGGGTGTAAACAACATATACTATGCAGATTGCCTCAAAGCCCAATCTCTATACTTAAGTTTCCTACATATTCCCAAGACAGGCAATCTATGTCTGGCATACAAGGCATCATTGGATCCCACTCTGATGGAACTTTTGCATATCCAGAAAACCAATAGCATCAGAGCTACTTGATCTAGGCACTTAAATCTTGTTTGTAATATAAATTGGACATGCTGGAGGGACATGTTTCTGTTGCAGAGAAGTCCTATCCACTGGAATACACTTCCTATCTATGTAAAACAGAATTCTTCCCAAACCCTATTCAAGTGTAACTTGGATCAGTGGATGAGGAATCAGAAATTCACTCCAGATCTAGCACTATTTTTATAATGGACTGTTGCAGTCTGTAAATTATACACTAGCTTACATATACCCCTTAAGATAACCTGTAAGACTCAAAAAATTGTGGGATATAGTTAGGATGTATGGCTAGGCCTATAAAGACCCTAGTGACTATTAGCATTGTATGCACTAATGACCCTATAAACCTATGCACCTATATTCACATACACACACACACACACACACACACACACACACACACACACACACACACACACACACAAATATATATATCGAGAGAGAGGAGTCAGACACATGATCAAATATATTGTGCAGTGACACCCAGGAGATCGAAGTCGAAATGTTGAATGCACAATTATTTACACATTTTGCACATGCTCATAAAATTACTCCAGACTGAACTAAACAAACAACTGCTCCCCCATCCCCAATAACTATATATACTAACTACAAGATTGCATACTCCCTGGGAAAGGGAATATTCCCCTATCTGGGAATTAACAATCTCATAATCCTGTTGACCATCTATTTTCATAGACCAAATGGTGTCAACTAAACAGATGTTGTTGTATAATAATTTCAATGGGGTGTCTGACACCCATCTCTCTCTCTCTCTCTCTCTCTTAATATATACATATATATATATATATATATATATATATATATATATATATATATGTATATAAATTTATGACAGTGCATCAAAAACTCAGATTATAGAATGACAAGTGATCAAATACAAGTGATCAATCACCTGCTGATTGAGAATTAGACAAATACAGTTTAAAGAACTTTATGAAAGGTCTCAGGATTTTAGTGTGAATTGTCTAGTGAGGGGATTTGAAAAGGAATGGAATTTTGTTCTCCTAGAATATACAAAAGAGAAAAAGTGCAGTCTTATTTTCTTTTAACAGGGGAAGAAATATTAAAGATTTTATTGTACATAGTAGGTTTCATAGACCAAAATTGGAAATAATAGGGGGAAAAAAGAAAAAGGTACAGTAGCATGTGGGAGATGTAGTATTTGTAGTTTTGTTACTCAAAGGTTTGATAAAATTAATAATAAGAATTTTGAAACAAATGAAAGTTTTACTTGTAATAGCGAGAAAGTCATATATTCAATTAAATGTACTTGTAATAAATTCTATATAGGGGAGACGAAAAGAAGTTTCTCTTGTAGAATAAAAGAACATATAAGGGATGTTAAAAACCATAAATTATCTAGCCCTATAGCTGTACATTTTAATGAAGTACATAATGGAAGTTTGGAGGGTTTTCAGGCCACAATTTTAGATAATGTGATATGTAAAAAATTTATGACAGATGAACAGGTTAAACAGTTGCTGAGGAAAAAAGAAGCATTTCTGATTTTAAAATTTAATACTATGTTCCCTGTGGGTATGAATCAAGAATGCTTCTGGAAAAGTTTTGTATAGTTGTGTTAATGTGAGTGTTAGGTTTTAATAAGGTTTAGTTAAAAGTGTGATATAAGTCATTAACTCATTATTCAATTAAGTGCTGTTGTATATAAACTGAGAGTTTTTTCTTACTTGATGTACTCTGTTAAAGGCTTGTTGGCCGAGGCGCTAGAGATTTTTATTACTGCTGTTTTGTGAATAAATTTCCTTCTTTGGAGTTGCTGGATTGCTGCTGTGGTTTCTATTATATTCGCTACATTTGGTTGCTGTGGTGTATCAAAAAGTGCAGTCTTATCTGTGGCTCCAGCTGTCTGGTGTACCATCCTTAGGTTTATAAGAAGTTACTAGGCTAGTGGGCAAAAAGACCATTGTGGACTGTAGATCAATTTTCCAGTTGCCTCAACACACCGTCTTGGTAAATGGCTTACTTAAGGTTACTCAATAGGCAGATGTGGGCTGAGCAATCAAACCCTGGCCACAGGGAGTAGCTTGTTAATAGCTTATACACTTAATCCTTTACAAAAACTGTATTATCCTTGATGTGAAATGCCCCATTTCAGTAGTACTGAATCATCAATTAAACAGCACCACATATTTATACTTTCCTCAGCTTTAGGCTTATGACATATCATATAAAAGATCCTATCATATATTTTAGAACATTAATAAGATGATTTTCATAACTGTGTTTATGTGTGTGTGCGTGTGTGCGTGTGTGCGTGCGTGCGTGCGTGCGTGTGTGTGTGTGTGTGTGTGTGCAGGTATATGTATATATATATATATATATATATATATATATATATATATATATATATATATACACACATATACTGGACAAGGAGACCCTTGCAGAGAGCATTGTCTATTCTTACCTAATGAAGTCCTAATACATTATTAAAGAGTGAAAACATTCACAGTTTATGCACTGGTCTCCTTTTTTAGCTTATTGTTTAGCACCAGTGCTTTGCTTTATGCTAGCTGATAAATGCAGTTATACAAAGATGTTTTGTGTGTGTGTGTGTGTGTGTGTGTGTGTGTGTGGGTGTGTGCATACATACGCATATATATATATATATATATATATATGTATACACACACACACACACACACACACACACACACACATATATATATATATATATATATATATATACACACACACACACACACACACATATATATAGATAGATAGATAGATAGATAGATAGATAGATAGATAGATAGATAGATACACACACACACACACACACACACACACACACTCACACACATATATATATATATATATATATATATATATATATATATATATATATATATATATATATATATATACATGCATATACATATATGGCTACTTTGCTACTTACTGACATGCTGAAAGCCTGAATCAAAATGATGGATCCCAGCAATAATGCTCATTCACCAAAATGAAAGCCTAACACATCAAAATTCAAGAGTTTACTAAAGGAAAACAACAAGTTTCCTCCTGCAATCTATTAGCAAAACCTTAGTACAATTTACAAAACTAGTCTGTCTGAATTGTGGTATTGTTATGGAAAGGATTTTCCTAAGGTGGAAGGTTAGAATTAGGGGCAGAGTTAGGCTTAGCAGGTACTAGTAAGGAGAACATGAGTGGCCTACTGGTAAAACCCGACATGCAGAAATATTGACATACATTATGTCAAAACTTCCACTTTGAAACACTTACCAAACACTCAGAAGTTTGAAAAATATATATAAAAAAGAAGCAAGTAGATTCCTTCTCCAATTAGTTAAAAATAGACCACAGACTTTTAGCTATAATTTGTCTTAATGATTATACTCTTTGGGAAAGTTTTTCATAGGTTAATGTATAGGGTTAGTGTTACGGGCAAGGGCAGGGTTACCTCACATTGCTTATTCATGCTAACCCTGACCTTTACTCTAACCTTACACATTAGCTTACAAAAACCCCATTTCCCTAACAGTACCACCACACAAAACCGTAGGATATAGACAAACACTTCATCAAACATGTACAATATTAAATCTATCCCCTTGCTTAACCTTAACTCTAATCCTAACCTTCAAGCACTCACACATATACCCTCACATACTAACACCAAACAACACACATATAAGACTATAAGTCTGTCCCTTTACTTAGCCCTTATAAAATGAACTCACACACATACACACACACACACACACACACACACACACACACACACACACACATACACACAAAATTCTCTATGCCCTGAACAGCGTGCATGATTTGTGCAGGAGCTCTAGCAGGCAATATGTCTGCCGTGCGATCCAGGAACAGCCTGCAGGGGTGTGCACGAGAGCTCCTGCACTAATCATGCACAGACTAAGCCCTGGCATGCAAATCACCTAATTTGCAGGAGAAATTCGTGCAAATGAGGTGAGTTTGCAATCCAGGAAGCTTGCAATAGTCCGTGCAAGACTAGTGCTATCTGCAGAAATGTACTCGGTTAGTAACCGAGTACATTTCTGCAAAATCCAAAATGGAGCTATGACAGCTCCAAATAAAGGCTGCATATCATTGAGGAAGCATGCCAATGGCCAAGTATAAGGCCACTGGCAGTGCAAACAATAAAAAAAAATAAAAAAAAAACAGCTTTCATTTTTTTTTCGCCAATCTCGGCTGTTTAAGCATAGGGCAGTGGTGCACAAACGGGATTGGGGGAAATAATAAAATAAACCTAAAATAAGCATTCTAACTAAAATCAGTATTCTGCCATACAAGTCAATGGCAGGTAGAAGACAACCTGGCCAGTGAGTAGTGGTTGCTAAGGGAGGAGGCTCAATGTGAGACATGTAACTATGCATTAGCAGGCAATCCTATGTAAATGAGGTGAAGGATAGTGAATCCCAGTTTTCCCCAGCATGTGAGGCAGGTCCCAAACGTGTAAGAGTATGAATAGCTGGGTGCAAGACTAGGATACAGGAGACATCATGGGGGTGTCAGGCATACTGTAAGCAGATTGGAACCCTGTGGCTCGGGATTGCTCCTAGCTGGTGGAGCCTTGCAGTACTCACCAACTACATGTACCCAAATTGTCCTTGTATTTGCCATGCTACACAATATGATCCTGCAGAAACAACTGCAGCAGGAACAGCATGGGGCAGGGCCACACAACCCCCCACCATTGCCAAGGCCTGCACAGGCACAGAGTGACTCAGCAGAGGAACAACCTGAGTCTGCCCCAGTAGGCAGAAGGAGGCGTCCCCAGTATGCCCTGGCCTTGGCAAAGAGGCAACACATAGCACATGCATTGACACAGTAGGGACCAAAGGAATGATACCTCTCTCTGACTCGCACATACAGTAAAAGGGATGCCAAACATTACACTACCTGTGCTCAACCATGTATAGGGAGTGTACTATGTGCATCCGACATAGGCAGCTCTTCAGCACCACCCTCAATACTGGGACACCCACAAGGTAAGTGACTCACACATGCCAGTCGGGGGGGGGGTCTCACATACCCAACAACAGTCACAGCCAGCAGGACAGGTGTAGACAAACACAAACAAATGATGTGCTATGGCCTCTGAATGAAGCCTATAGGTAGACCCCCCCCCAGGCCTACACAGACAGACTACAGCAGGCCAGGCAGTTGGATGTCAGTTGTGAAGGCTAGGAAGTCAGAAACTAATATGTAGGTAATTAAAAGCTAAGATCTGTAGTACACTGGTATGCCTCTAGCCAGCACGATAGGTAAGACTACAGACTGAACTAGAGTACTCGACATACCAGTATAATCCTAGCAAATGTGTAAAAGTGTCAGGTGTGGCCCCCCCATCCTACATAGACTTATAGTAACAGTCAGGTGTGCTGCCCCCACTCCTGTGTAGAAATGTAGAAATAGTCAGGTGTGCCCCCCCATCCTACATACAAATATCGTAACAGTCAGGTGTGGCCCTCCCAAACCTGTGCAAAAATGTAGAAACAGTCAGCCCCCTCCCCCCACCTGCTATGCAGAAATGTAGCAACAGTCAATGCCAACTGACCTATGGATACCCTGCAGACACATCATGCCACCTGTCGGTGTACAACACAAAGGTCAGCACCGCAGTACAAACTACCTAGACGTGATCCACACATGCAATATAGACGGCCATACTGGGCATGCTCACACACTTCGAGAAATGAAGGCAATGTCAGTCAACAACATACTGAAAGGTCATACTGGGCATGCTCACACACTAAAAACACTTGAAGGCCATGTCTGCAAACACCAGTGGACCAGACATATCTGGCAGTTGCAGATCTTAGTGCAGACACATGTCAGTATGCACCACTTCTGACTTGCACACACACTGGATATGAATACAGACATATGTGTAAGGACAACACAGTATAATAAGCCAAAGGCAGACAGACATAGATGTGTGGAAGAGGGTGACCGTGACAAGGAGCCATCCAGCCCTGTCCCACCCAGCACACAGCCAAAGGGCCCCAAATACATGAGATGAAGATGTCACCCACTGCAGATAATAGCCACCAGTATCTGTCAGCATTACAGACTATGTGGTGCACATGCCAGCTGTGCAACATGACTGTACAAGGAAGTAGTCATGTAGTAGCTGTATACACATACCTGTGACATATGACCCTGTGTGTGCCCGCATGTGGTGTGTCAACCCTTAGATGAATGAGTTCTGGCCCATGCACACACCGCCCTCCCCATAGCCCTACTATGAGCCCTACTATGACAAGCCTGCTGGGGTTATCCAATTTGAAATATACCCTTGGGAGAGATATAGCCCAGTAATCTCTGTGGTGTGTCCCATAACTGTGTACTGCTGTAGTGTGCTAAACTAGTTTGGTTAGGAGTTCTAACCCCTGACTTGGCAACTTTGAGTTTGTGTGTCTGACTGTGTAGAGAGCAATGCCTTTTTAGGCTACTCACACTCCTTACAGTTCATATACTCAACTTTGGCAAGGCTGCTGATGTCACCCACCTATAAATACACCTCCAGGAGTATTGCCGCTCAGTTATCTCTGTAGCGCATTCTGTAATTGCGTACTGCTGTAGTGTGATTAAGTAGTTGGGTAGGTGTTCTAACCCCAGACATGGCAATTGTGTGCGTGTCTGTTCCTGACTGTGTAACGAGCAGTACTTTTTAGGGTACTCACACTGCTTACAATTCATATACTCAACTTTGGCAAGGCTGCTGATGTCACCCACCTATAAATACACCTCCAGGAGTACTGCCACTCAGTCATCTCTGTAGCGCATTCTGTAATTGCATACTGCTGTAGTGTGAAAAAGTAGTTGGGTAGGTGTTCTAACCCCAGACATGGCAATTGTGTGCGTGTCTGTTCCTGACTGTGTAACGAGCAGTACTTTTTAGGGTACTCACACTGCTTACAATTCATATACTCAACTTCGGCAAGGCTGCTGATGTCACCCACCTAGAAATATACCTCTGGGAAGATTGTAACCCAGTAATCTCCATAGCGCATCCTGTAACTGTGTACTGCTGTCATGTGATAAAGTAGTTAGGTATGTGTTCTAACCCCGGACATGGCAATTGTGTGTGTGTGTGTCTGTCTGTCTGTCTCTTACTGTGTAGAGAGTAATTCTTTTTAGGGTACTCACACTCCTTACAATTCATATACTCAACTTTGGCAAGGCTGCTGATGTCACCAACCTAGAAATACACCTCTGGGAACATTGTAACCCAATAATCTCCGTAGTGCATCCTGTAACTGTGTACTGCTGTAGTGTAATAAAGTAGTTAGGTAGGTGTTTTAACCCCAGACATAGCAATTGTGTGTGCCTGACTGTGTAAAGAGTAATGCTTTTTAGGGTATTTGCACTCTTTACAATTCATATACTCAACTTCGGAAAGGCTGCTGATGTCACCAACCTAGAAATACACCTCTGATAAGGATGCAGTCCAATAATCTCTGTAGCGTGTCCTGTAACTGCATACTGCTGTAGTGTGATAAAGTAGTTAGATAGGTGTTTTAATCCCAGACTTGCCAATTGTGTGTGTGTGCATATGTCTATATGTTTCTGACTGTGTAGAGAACAATGCTTTTTTGGGTACTCGCACTCCTTACAATTCATATACTCAACTTTGGCAAGGCTGTTGATGTCACCCACCTAGAAATACACCTCTGGGAAGGTTGTAGCCCAGTAATCTCTGTAGTGCATCCGGTAACTGCGTACTGCTGGAGTGTGGCAGATCGGGATGTTTTGTGTGTGTTCCAATGTCTGTGTACAGAGCAATGCGTTATAGGCTGGTCACATGCAGTACATTCCAAATGCCATACTTTGGTAATTCTGCTGATGTCATCCATTGCGAAATACACCTTTGGGGGAAGACATTTTCTAGTAAATCCCATGATGTGTCTTAAACAGCTCCATGCTGGAGTGTGAAATAGACCTCTGTCAGAGGTTCTATCCCCACACATTTTGGTAGTTGATGTTTTGTGTGTGTCTCACTGTCTGTGTAGGGAGCAATGCATTTTAGGATCCTCACTCACAGTACATTTGAAATGCCCTATTTTGTTACAGTACATTTGAAATGCCCTATTTTGTTAATCCTGCTGATGTCATCCATTGTGAAATACACCTTTGGGAAAGGAGTACTCCAGTAATGTCCGTAGCACGTACTATAACTGTGTAGTGCTGTAGTGTAATAAGTTAGTTAGGTAGGGGTTCCAAGACATGACAGGTGTGTGTGTGTGTGTGTGTGTGTGTGTGTGTGTGTGTGTGTGTGTGTGTGTGTGTGTGTGTGTGTGTTTGTAACTTCTATCTTGTGTAGCAATGAGTGTGTGACACCCGTGGCCAATGTGGTGTTGGTTTTGCATATTTCTTATATGGTGGCCCTACTATATATCACAATGTCAACCATACTAGGATAACAGATGTAAAATAGCTGAGAGGCTGGGGTGCAAAGCCGTACCCATACATGTGACATCAAGGCCAGGCAATCACAGTTAGCAACCCCAGTATTACCCAGCTCACACTCTCTACCCATGTCTCATACACACATATGCCAAGGCAACAGCCAATATGTGGGTAGTACACTGCATATTGGCCACCGATAGTGACTATGGAGGGTATGTCACCCTGCCCATCTGTCCAATATGCACGTACATGCAGACAGTGCACCTCCCCAATGGACACCTGCACCACCTGTGGTGCCTTCACATGTGACCCACAATGGACACACCATGCCTGACAGCATGCCCTGTATGGACAGATGCCACTGATACCAGGGAATGCTGTTAGCATGTTATCAATGTAGGTGCTGGGTAAACCTGCTGCCCATTACCAGTTCCTGCCACAGGTGGGCAAGACTGGCCATCTGATAATCCGTGTTTACAACATGGACCAGACACCCCAGGTACAGTTCCACATGTCACTGTACATGCATGTGGGAGGTGTGCACATCCTAGACACCATCCATGTCATGGGCTAAGGAACACATACATGGCAGGCAGTGCACAGCATTGGCCACACACAAAAATCACCCAGGTGACTAGATGGGGGATACAATACCCACCTGTGTGGGCAAATGCAGAAACTACAGCCCTGAGCCACAATGCAGATCATTGTCATATAGCCTGATGCCAAGGTATACACATCACCTACCCTTGTATAGCCTGCTGGCACAGTTGACCACCACACACCCGTGCAGACATGCACCCATGCATGTCAGTACTGGCACCCAGTGTGTTTGTGTGTATGTTGTATAGTGCATACGGCCAATCCACACTCAATACAACCCCCATGGGCATACTGAAGCATGCTGTCCAATGTCTGACACCTCCTCATAATCTTTGCCCTTACAACCTTCGTATGACTGGTGTGGTGCATGTGATACCTGCACAGTGATGTATTGTGGCAATCCTGCTACTGACAAGTTGTACTCCTGGCCCTGCCAAGTGTGTCAATGTGTGTGCATCCCTGTAAGGCTGTGGCTGTGTTGAGGCAGGCACCTGTTCATGCAGAAAGGCACATGTACATCACCTACCTTATATGTACCGTATCCCTGTTGCAGATGTTACTCACCATCACATATATGTTCTGAGTGCTCCACAACAGGTAATCCATGTGGAGCATCCAATAACTGAATCTAACTGTGATAGCACTACGTAGTTGTTGGGGGTTTAATACCCTGTTCTGGTAGCTGTGTGACACAAACATACTACAGTTTTACTCTCCCACCCCTCCCTGACAGGTATTTGCCTCTGTCTGCCTCTCCCACCCCCTCTCTGGTGGATGTGGAGACCCACACCTGCTTTGCTTAGGCAGCATGTGTATTTTAAGTGATGCTCATGATCAGCTGATGGCCTCTGCATGAATTGCAGCCCTCCCCTAGCTGATTGCATGTGGAACAGCTGTGGTAACATTCCCATAGCCAATTGCATGGAAACACACTCCAATATCTAGGAACATCATGGTGGTGTTGGCATCTCTCATATGGATTGGGGATTTACCTCTAACAACATACACTGTGGAAAGATGGCAACAAACAGAAGGGGGATGTCCCTGACCTGACTACAGACTGCATTTGGAGTAATGTTGATTTAACAATGTTTGTCTGGATATGGCTCTCGTACATGTTGCAATACTTGCCATGTCAGTTCCATGTTTATGAAGAATCCCCATCTGGAGGGTCATCTGCAGACTGGCCAGTGTTGTGCCTTTGATTTCATGTGTTAGCCACGGAGAATCTATTTGTGGACTGCAGAAGGTAGTGTGAGGATTGCAGTCTGTAGATGGTAAAGGCCATGACAGTTACTGACTTCATATCCCTCATAGGACATATGCTGCAACAAACCCTGTTACAACAGTAAATGTATGAGTGTATCACAGCAACATGTCAATATTGGCCCTGTGTATGTGCTTCCAGCCACACCTCTGTCAACCTTTGTACATATGTCATGCATGAAGTGGTACATATGTGCCATACATCATAATTAGTGTTATCATATCTGATAACAACCCAATGATATATCCAACTGCTACACATGTTATGTATAGTAGGGGTTATATTTCATGACATAACCTGGACATTCTGTGGATGATTGTATAGTACTGAGGTCTGTGTACTTATGGTGAATGTCGGCAGTGTGTGTATTGTTAATATGTACTTTAGCCTGTGTATAGACTGTGGTAGATGTCATTGTTCTCGCTCCCCTCCTATCTGATGTTACATGCTGCCCCACTGCATGGTACTGTATTGGCATACATGTTCATACAGCCATACACACACATGTCCCTAACCACAGACAGCCGTCAGACCAAACTGTGTAGTAGCCTAGTATATGTAGGGTCATTCTGTGAGTGGCACATATGAGGATGGTGTAGAACAGATAGTCCATATACTGGAATATTATGCTAGCTTCCCATATGAGGCTCTGGCTGTGTTCACATTGGTTGTGGTTATGCACTTTCACACAGGTGTATCTTACCCTGTGCTGTGACATGCCTGTGGAGCCTGCTATATATGCAGGTACATGTACATTCCCCCATAGGGGATGTAGGCAAGTGTTGAGCCAGTTCGCCTGTAGCCGGCACAGTGCATTGTTACATGCCTAGCAGCTTAGTGTACTTACCCAGTGAGATGTCAAGTGCAGATACTTGCCAAATGTACTGCTGCCATGCCTCCCTTAAAAGTCATGTATGTCAGACAGAGCAGTGGGATGCTGTACAGATGTATGTCAACATCTAGTGGGTAGTATGTGGCCATGGCACCCCTGTACCAGCAGTCATTATGTGTCAGGCTAGGCAGGAGTGTGTGAATGCATACCCCTGGTGGCAAATGTATACCAGTCATTATGTGTTATACCCATCTACATGGCTGTCTACATCCATATTGGCAGGCATGTTACACATGTTGTGCACTAAGGGCTTATGTGTATACCTCTGGACTGTACTGTCAGAATTTCCACATATATTGGGCAATATCACTGCTGCAGTCCACAGGGCCATTACATGCTAGCAGCTGTACATTATAATGAATTCCTTAGGATGGCTGTCAGTAGCCAATGGCACACATGTTAGAAGCAGATGTGACCATCCACACACACCATGTCTGTGAAGACAATCCCAAAGACAGTAGAAATAGTGCACTAATATTCCTGCTACACATACCTGACATCCCCTTGCACTACAACTTTGGGACTATAGGGGCTGGGGTAGGGCTACACCCCATGTCCAGGACATATGGTGGAAATATATGTACATATACTTATCCAGATAGCCATATATATATGATTACACATGTGCTGTACTTCCAATTACCACTGTCATGGCAACCACCCACTATAAATCCCTACATCATATGGGCATGGTCGCTTTACATTTCCTGTGTGATGGACATCCTACCTGTGTGTGGGCTTCAGTGTTACTGACAGCAGGTAGCACTACCTCTTACAGGAGAGCCTGCACTCTCAGGGCAACTACATATCCATAGGAGGTTCAGGAACTACAGACAGAGTGTGAGTAGAGTTGTGTTATGCTTTGTATAGCACTGGTGTTACACTGTGCTACACTGTGTGTGTACAAACAACTATATCTTGGAATGCAGTCTGTCTGCATTGCTCTCAACTGTGGGTCTATCATCTTGGTGGCCAGAGTTGTGCCTATCATGTGTTGTCTGTCCAACACACAGGTCCTGTGTCAGATATGTCACTGGCAGTGCATGTGTTGAGTGCTATCAGTACATGGTTACATCAATTTCTGTTTCTGACCTCAATACCCTGACTAAGGGTATGTTGCAGACTATCCTGTAACACCAGTAACCTGCTTAGTGTATGGCAACAGTTCTCCACATGTGTGTCTGTGTCCCAGCCTCTGTTCTCCACCTACATATCAGGCTTTGCACATATGACATGCTGTCGGCAGTTGTTCCATAATGGGCTGTGAGTACATCACACTGCCATTGTTACCAGCAGTCCACTTATGTTGTGTCCCCCACACATACAGTGGGGCTGGGGCCATATATGTGTGGGTGTCACCTACACTATACATGTGTGCTCTTATGCACTCCAGAGGCAAGTGTATGTAACAGTGGTATTCAGCCCTGTATTCATGAGTTGGGGGGAGCACCATAAATGAAATAGGCTTTTAAAATATGTGGGGGTATCAGGGGTGAGCTGCCTTAAGGTATCTGGATGTACAGTACTGTATACTTCACCTATATTTACATTACTTACATATCCTGGGTTAATGCAAGACTACCGCCGCCTGCCATATAGACTGTTCTGTTTGTCAGTGTGCATGTGATGGTGTCAATTAGGACTTATTATGTAACAGTTACAACCCATTTGGTCACATGACATCTTTACCACCTACTGATGTTGTACAGAGTGTAGATAGAGGCTGCTGAACTATACACCTGCATTACATACTGTCGATCATTTGGTATCCTGTGGCACAGTCTGTCCTCACTATTGTACAAATCGAATGGCTTGGCCTGGACACCAACAGTTGTGAACCTTTCCAGACTACTGTAGTAGTATAACTGTTTCACAGTTGCATTCCTCTGTGTATATGGATGTCAGTGTCTGAACATCTATATGACATGGGATATGGAGCTGTAATAGTACACAATGAAAGGAATTACATATAGACCTGTGTGTGGTGTTTTCCCTATGACCTCTCTGTGGGTTTATGTTGAAGGCAACAAATGTTATTCGTATGGGTGGCCCATACAGTGTCCAGTTGTTCAGGTGTTAACTGTAAGCATAGTGGCTGTTCCATATTATGTGCACCTTCTACATATGCATTGTACTATACATATGTCTGCATGTGTTTGTGTAGTCACATGTAAATACATATATATGTATATATTTATCTATACATATATATATATATATATATATATATATATATATATATATATATATATATATATATATATATATATATATATATATATGCACACACACACACACATATATGTATATATATATATATATATATATATATATATATATATATGTATATATATATTTTATATATATATATATATATATATATATATATATATATATATATATATACACACACACACACACATATATATATATATATATATATATATATGTGTGTGTGTATACATATAGTACATATGTATATATGTGTCTGCATATCTGTGTATCCATATCCTGGGGACGTTGATGGCTTCAACAGTTTGCATTTCCTATGGGAGGCAGACTGTACTGCATGCTATGTCACCAATACCAGCCTGACATCATACAGGTGGCATGTAGTACTGTTAACATCTTGTGCCCATGTCATGTCAGTTCCTGGTTATGGGATCTGCAACACTTGGTAGTGTATCACAGGGTTGACATGTATGACTGTGGAGGGGAGGCCTATTTGTACAGGATGTATAGTGTGTGGGGCCTCCCAACCCCATTAACAGTGCATGTGGACATATGTGTGTTTGTTACTCTGCCATTGCTATCTACAGATGTATGGCCATATATACCAATATGGATATATATATCTGCTTTCATATAAATAACTATGTCCTTATATACCTACATAGATGTATATCTGCCTACACATATGTAACTTGCTGTGTATATGTAGACATATAGGTGTAGACACATATATGTGTTAATATAGGCATTCGCATGTATATATGTTCATATATATTTATATAAATGTATATAGATTTAGAAATTATATATATCTACATATATAGATATGTTGTATCTGTTTACATATCAATATATTTCCACAAATACATCTTGATGATGGTATACATTCTCTGTACTGTTGCATTACTGGAATGAATGATATGTTTGTGAAAACATCAGGATTATGCATATCTACCATGGCTTAGTGATAAATCACTTTGTATATGGTGTGTAGGGTCCTTGGTGTGAGCCTTGCAGGAGCTGTTTGTTTTGTTACTGGGCAGAATACGGCCCATTGGATACAGACAGATTAAGGCAATTTTGAGAAGTTGTAAACGTGTCTGCACGGCGGTAAGCACTGCCTACAAAGGTTAAGCAATATAGAAGCTAACTGAGTGCAAGTTATTGTAACCGGAAATTGGCAGTGCTTAGCTCCGTGCAAACCCATGCAAACCCACTTACAACTGCTTTAAAGTTGCTTAATCATTCTGTATCCAATGAGCCGTGTTCTGCCCAGCAACAAAATGAACAGCTCCTGTAAGGCTCGAAACCAGGATCCTGCACACCATAGACAAAGTGGTTTACAACTAAGCCATGGCAGATATGCATATTCATGATGTTTTCACAAACATACCACCCAGCCCAGGTATTCAACACTACGGGGAATGTATTCCACCATGCAGATGTATGTGTGTATATATATATTTATATTTAAATGGGTATAACATATCTATATATGTAGATATAGAAATACACACACACACACACACACACACACACACACACACACACACACACACACACATATATATATGCCAATATATACATATATGCATAGATACACATACATCTATAGATATATATATGTATACATCTATATGTTCACATTTATACAGCAATATATATATATATATATATATATATATATATATATATATATATATATATATATATACGTAAGCATATATATGGTTCACCTTTTAAAGCGAGAAAATCATTTCTCCAAAAGCTGGTATGTCAAAGTAAGTTTTCAACATTGCAAAATCTTGGAATGAATGCATCGAATGTTCAATGAGCAAATGTCACTATGCATTTGCTCATTGCAGATTCAGCATTTTGGGTGCGGATTGCACTATAGTGGGGATCGGGAAAATGTCCCTTTCCCCACTTTAGTGCAATCTTGGAGTTAGAATATTAAAGTAGGGGGGTGTGAGGGGCACAGGGGGGATTGCCCCCCTGCATTACGATATGTATTCCAACTTGTAGTTCGAAAATCAGTGAATATGCTTTTCAATTTGCTGAGTTTTGAACTTCGGTGCAATTCAAATTGACAGATTCGTCCTTTCAGTTCGCAGAAAAGGTCGTTCGGAGAAATGATTTTCTCCCTTTCAAAGGAAAACCCATGTATATCTATATAGGTATATATGGACATACATCTGTAGATTAAATTGGGAAAATAATCAAAACATATATGTCCACATGCACCATTAATGGGTTTGAGAGACCCAAACAACATATGTCTGGCATGGATAGGTATTCCCCCCCATGACCAAACACGTCAGGCCTGCAATACACTTCCAACCTTAGCAGTTCCCATAACCAGGACCTTACACGAGAAGGGCAGTACATGTTATCAGTACTCCATCCCACCTGTATGATGTCAGGCTGGCATTAGTAACATATCATGCAGTACAGTCAAGTGAAGTGTCATGCATGGGGGAAACCCCTGAGAAGGCTCAGTAAGTAGCTGGGATCCCTCATATGATCCAACAGGCCTACATCTGACAATGTATTCACCACTGTTGCCAAGGACAACTACAAACCCACCATGTCAGCTGGGAACTACCACCCAGTAGCTTGATGAGCCTGGTCTGCAGGGACATGGAACTGGAACCTATCAACAATGAACCCATGGCCAATGTCACTGGTAATCTTAAAACCCTGGACCCCACCAATGTTGGACTTGTCATAGGCAGAGAATACCACCTGAGCCTGGTATACCTCCTTGATGGAATCTTGACAGGCGTAGATGAGGGTTAAGAGGTTCACACAGCCTATGTAGATCATAGCAGGCTTTTGTACACCATCCCACATGTAGGAATGTGTGTAGATGTTAAGGGATCTACCTCCGTTCACAGAATATGTTTCCCCCAGGACTGCTTGGCAAATGCCAACATTCCACAGGTGTCATCCCGTGGACATACAGTCCTTCACAGGTTGTAGATGTGTTAATGCCCTCCTCCACACTGTAGAGGTGTGCAGTAATACTGGGGTTGCTATAACTCACTGGGTGTAGCTGTTGTGGACACATCCACCATCATTGCAGTTGCTATTGCATCTATCCCCCCACATAGCTGTCTGTAATACTGTACAGTGTATGTTATCAGGTTGACTAGTTGTTGATTACACCATTCACAGTAGTAAAGCACCTCACACCCTCCTAAGGGTAGGGCTATGCCACTGGCATTGGCACATTCTTGTTACTGAGGTGAGGATCGCAGTAGAGTGGGAAAAGGGAAATACACCCTGCTGTTAGCATGTTCAATATCATTCAAATAGCAGACTGCATATATACCAATGTGTGGTTGTGCCTATTCTGTTTTGATTAAATGAGCAACAGATGTGTTACCTGCACAAGGACATACCTCCATGTGTACAGTCTTCTATCTGTACAGCATCCAAACCAAAGACTCTGTGTGTTGTACCCAGCCATGTAATGTGTACCACCCACTACACTTACTGATGTCCACTGTAGAAGGCCTGCTGACACCACTACACCCATCAGCCATGTGGCACATGGACAACCACAACACAATCAGAATAGATAATGGTGAAAACAATACAATATTGTTAATTACAGCTATAATGCATCATGGCTGCACAGCTACACCTTCCAGGATGTTAGCATTTCACTTTATGCTGACAACATGCTACACAGCATTCCATTGCTTCACTGGTGTACAGACACCCTGTGCATCAGTACCATGTTAGCCTGTCCCGGCATCAATGTTACAGATGACAGGATGTGGCACAGCTATCATCATATGCACAGAGTGTGTTGTTGGTTTGCCAGAGACCTAGGTTGAGACATACAATTGACAACGTGTGTTTGTGAGTGTGAGGGGGGCTGAGTAGTGTTATGAGCTGATGGTGATGTCGTGTGTGCAGGTATGTGGTTGCCCTAGGTTTGTTGTTTACCTGTGTGTGTCAGCATGCACACAGTTCCACCATGTGGCTGCCCTATAAGGGGATTAGTGAGACAGCTGCAGACTGTACCTGTCAGGGTTTGCAGTTCACCATCTCCAGCCATGGACACAGGACCTGTACCTGACAGGGGTGCCACAGGCAGTATCAGGTACAAAGCCAGATAGGGTACTGTCCCCTCAGGTTGACAAATGTCCACTGGATCCAGGTCCCTCCTGGGACTGACCAGGGCCACGTGCACGTGGTCTGCTATGACAGTCTGTGGACAGCATCCCACCCACAGTGCTGAGGCTGGTACTGCAACTACAGGAGTGACTGTGACTGGTGGGATGTCCACGGTGACC
The DNA here is from genome assembly GCF_019279795.1 of Protopterus annectens. Lineage (NCBI taxonomy): Eukaryota > Metazoa > Chordata > Ceratodontiformes > Protopteridae > Protopterus > Protopterus annectens. The sequence continues at coordinate 622,402,922 of NC_056732.1, read as the reverse complement.
TCCAGCTGCTAATGTTGCTGACATACATCCACGTTACAACCATCCCACCCTGTCCTGACTCATGGACATGACATTGTTGATGAGATCCAATGTCTAACCCCACTGTCTATCCATGACCTTAGTGTAATTATGAATGGTACCTGCTAGGTCACGGATGCTTTCATTTACAGAGGTGTGATGAGCCCTCTGTGCCCTTAGACCCTGTCTGGTGTACTGTTTTATGCCTGCACCTCCATGACAGCCTGGAACATGCACGTGGTAGATATACATGTGGCACATCTGCCAGGGGAATGATGACCAGCATTGCTCCGACGAGCACCCCTGAACATCTGCCTATGTGGTACCCTGCCAGATATCTGGCTATGGCTGCTTTGTCCTGACACATGTGCCATAGATACCACACTGTCCTGGCCATTGCCAACCGTAGACTGTCCCTCAGCTAAGGCCAACAGTGAAGAGGTATGTAGAGACAGTGTGACTGTGTGAGTGGATGGAGTGGATACTTGTGGGATGTCAATTGGTGGCCCAGCGGCAGCCCCTGACGACCCTGCCTGTGCCTCAACACACCTATCCTCATGGTCACTGTCTGTATCAGTGACATCAGAGTGCCTGCGGGAGGGACCTAGCCCTACCTCGCCACCTGTGAGGGGAAAACAGGGAACAGACTGTAAGACCTGTACATTACCGCTAAACAGTACATACACACACACACACACACACACACACACACACACACACACACACACACACACACACACACACACACACACACACACACACACATATGTGCTGACATGGCCACACACACATACATACACACATGCAGTCAACATACATGACAACCCATACACTCCACCAGACAGCAACTACAGGCAACTCTAGCACCCCCCATAACACACACAATAGCAGGTGATGGTGCAGTACATTATCACACACAGACCTATAATTACATACATGTCAGCATGCAGGACATGTGGTGCTCAAAAGCATGCAGTGCAACTGTAGTTAATCCTCGTTACCAACATTATACATGTCTGTGATGCCTGGCTTCTGTTAGTATGTGATGGCCCTCCCCCTGGAACACACTGCACCCATGTCCACAGCATTGCTGTGCATCTGTTCAGCACCCTGGCATGTACTGTGCACCATACCTCACAAGTGTACACACCATTGCAGGATGTGTATATGTGTGTCAGTTATGTTTTCTCTGCTGCTCACAGCCTCTGTGTGTTTCTGGATTATATGTGGACATGTGTTTTGTGAATGCCTGATGTGTATTCACAGATGTCATCATCAGTGGTGCATGTATGTGTGGCAGAATACCATTAGACAAACCACAGACATAATGTGCTGTACCTATGGTGAGTGTACAGGCCATTACTGACATGGCACTCTTTTCCATGACATGCCATGGTGCAACACTACTGCATATGGCAACACTACACATACCTGATATGTGACATATGACCAGGGCAGTCAATTGCATTATGAGCCATATGTGTCAGTTGTGCAGATGCTGATTGGGATGCATACCATTTGTGGGTGCATATGTGTGCACACACATATCATAATGGTGTGTAGCAGTAACTGCTATGTGAACTACTATGGTCACAATACCTGGCAGGGGTATAGTAGCATGGGCCATCATCATGAACCAGTAGTTGGTCAGTCAGGCCTGCAAATGTTCCCCAAACCTGCATGGATGCATGCTAAACATGTGCACAGCCATTGGAGGTCACACAGTACCATCGCTAGTGCCGTGAAGTCAGGGTTATGTCTGCCACACTTCATGACCTTGACTGTGTGCAGATACAGCCATTCTCAATGGGTTTGTCTCTCCCCTCCAGTGCACTGTTGTGTTTAAAGATGACACACCCTCACCACCTCCTGCTACATTGCAAATGCTCGATATCTGTGGCCTAAACATGTGTCATATTGCAGTATCCCAAACTAGGAACACCATGTGTACTGACATATTCCCTGCCAATGCAGGGCAAACATGCAGGTGTACAGTGGCACCAGCATTGTACAGATGGGGATGTCATCCCTGGGTTGAGATGAGGTGTGGATTGTGCAGCACATGTATCATAACTGCAACTTCCTGGACTTCCCCAACATGGTGTTGGTACATCAGAACACATTGCAACACATAGCTTTGGCAATGTCCCACCATTATGCAAGTCATATCTATATTGAGCCCTGGCTGATGTTGCCTGTGGTACACATAGGTTCATAGATGAGTACTAGTCTATTGGTCCTGGGGCCTACATAAACCTAGCCACAAGGGTTCCCAGGCATGCACCACCCAATAATGTAATTCCCCTGTGCCCCTGTCAGGCTGTGGCACAGACATACTACCCAGGGTGAATTCCCCATTTCCCATCAAGTTGTCAAGTGTTTTTGTAAAGAGGGCCAATGAGTAGCATTGCCTGACATGAATGGGGAGTCTGTTCCAGAGTGTGGGAATTCCCCAGGACAGGGTCCTATCCCTCCAGTATGTTTTGTTTAATGTGCTGGTGAGGTTTAAAACCGTGGAGTGTGTGTTTGCACAGGGATTGGGATTTCCTTATGTGTTACATGTTCAACTGCTCTGTGTATGACATAGCTGTGTATGTTAGGCAGATGTCAGCTGTGCCTGGGCAATGTGCACTGGAGTGTAGCTACAGTTGTCTGAGATGGTCTGTGTATTGCAGGTGTTTGAGGCCGGTAATCCCATTAGTGAGGTGTGTGCTCTGTCAGTGAACATGTACAGCATGCATTATGGGTAGGTGTGTTAGATGTGTACATGGCCTACACCTTAGCTATGACATGCACAGTGTATTGCCAAGCATGACCTTAAACCATACTCACCGGCATCTGGCCACTGCCTTGCTGGTATCCCAGAGGTACCTACATTGGGATGAGATAGAGTTGATGTCAGTGGCCACAGCTGTGGCATTGCTACAGGGTGGGTGCCATATTACAGTAAAACAACAGCTGAAGTCCACAGTACTACAGATTATGCGCAACTGATTATAAGTACTACACAGCAACAGACTCCACATCTCACATATGCATGATCTACCTGTACAGATGCATACACAACAGTGGTCTACTTATATGCCCTGGAACCTTACCTGCATGCTCCATGTCTGGTGTGTGGGTAGCACCCACCTCCATGACTGTAAAGGTCTGCAGCTGTTGTGGATGGGCAGGTGCCACCAGGCTCATGAGCAGCTCCTCAACTCTGGTATGGGGGGATGGATGTTATGCCCCCCCCCCGCTGTTGCAAAGTGGTCACCCCACACGGCAGCGGCATGGCGACATACATGGCAGAGCAGGTCACTACAATGATGGTGGACCTGCTCATAAGTATGGCTGTGCATGCCCATCTCATTTACCCTGTGGACCACATCATTCCACATGGTGGTGCGCTCATGCTGGCCATGGCTTGTCCTGGAGAACAGCATCTGATAGTGCTGGGATGAGGCTGGTGAGTATGATGTCATCCTCAGCAGTACTGTAGGCTGGATTCCTTGGATGTGCCATTGTCCCTGAAATACATAAAGATGGAAATATGTCTGAGCAACTCATATGGCATGGTTACCATAAAACAATACACATATCAGTCTCCCACCACCATATCAGCTCCAACTTAATGTTCACACAACACAAGTGGTATGTCTCCAGTTTATCTACCATTGGGACATATATTGTATTGTACAACAATTTCTGCTATGTGTTTATAGACATGCTCCCTGTGGGGACACTAGAGTTGCTGGGCTGTTACAGTGTATTTCACCTGCATGCCATTGTCACTGCCACTATGTTCCTCATATTCAAGTGGTATGCTTGTTATGTGATTGTTACACATCTGCCATTCTGTGTTATTGGTCATATCTATGCATGCTGTTGGACATGTTCTGGGATTGTGTGGACTATTACAACCCACATATGTTTCATGATAGTGACACAACAGTATGTGTAGGGGATATTTGCCAGCAGGAACACCTCTCCCACCTAATGTGGACATGTTACCAGACCACATCACATCCGCGACCCATCATGGAACCTCATTATCTACTGTTCTGGCACTACCTTCATGTGGAACCACCTCAGGGGATGGTGCCCCCCCAAGGAGCACACACAGACATATGTCTGTCACCCACAGTTAGGTCCAGGGTCTGGTGCATAGGGAGCTCCACAGAGACATGGGGTATGTGCTGCATCACCTGGAGGCATGCAGTAAACATACACAAGGATAGACATGCATGCTCCTCCTGCTCAGCCCACACCCCAGGCACCTTTATGACCATGTACATGCTGTCATGACTGTGCATGGGTGGGCACCATGTTCCCTTTGTTCCCATATGAGGGCTTAATGGCCTCCACATTCCAAATGAAACTACCCATACACAGTGTTTACCCACCACATGTGTCATATACCAGCCCTGCATGCTGTCTTGTTTGTCACCCAACCAAACCTACATACCAATATATGCCTACTACCCTTCACCAACATAGATATCCCACCTTCTCAAACAATTGTGATGTGTTCCCAACATGGGTTACACACCACACTCCACACTCCATTTTGCAGCCATGTACTCATGTGTAGATATGTTGTGTATTGATTTGTGATGTTCTCTCACACATGTCATGGCAGGGGACATGTATTGACACACATATATATATATATATATATATATATATATATATATATATATATATACATGTCAGTATTATGTATATGTATGTATGTGTGTGTTTGTGTGTGTGTGTGTATATATATATATATATATATATTATATACACACACACACACACACACACACATATATATATATATATATATATATATATCTATGTATACACACACACACACACACACACACACACACACACACATATATATATATATGTATATATATATATACATATGTGCATACATGTGTAGATATCATTATGTGTTGTTTATATACATAGATATATATATATATATATATATATATATATATATATATATATATATATATTTATATATGTATAACTGTCCGAGGTTCTGTAGACATACACAGCTGTGAATATATATCACACATATATTTATCTGTATGTGGGGTGCATACAACCATCTGGTCCACACTCTTGTAACTCTCTTTACTTCACAGCTGAACTGTTCTGCCTTGCTGCAACACAGGCAGGTGTCACATGTGAATACAGACTAACATTAGGGGGGGTATATATGGTGACAGGTTTTAGATAAGCATATTATACTGCTATGGCAGTTGGGCATGCTATGCTACACATTAACATGACTGTCCTGCAGGTGGTCTGCTCTCACAACCATGTGTCTGTCATGACAGTATTAATACCACCACCAGCCGTTGGCCACAGTAATGTACAGAACAGATATCATGGGTCACATCTTTGTCATTCACTGCTTATCTACACAGTTGACAGGTATGCCCCACTGCCCACAGGGACAGACACTATTGTCCAGAGCAGTTGTTGAGCAGAACTTCATTACAGGAACAACTACTGATGGCACATATAAATCATTTTACATTATATATCTTATTATTCTATGCCATATACTACATGCAAGTAAATACATATATGTTTCACATACCTTTTATGTTTTTTCTGCTGTAACAAATCCCTGAGCTTTGTCATTTTTTTTAATTTATGTCTCTCTCTCTCTCTCTCTCTCTCTCTCTCTCAGTCTCTCCAGTAGAGTGATTGAGCTGGTTTGAATAGATTGCAGCATGCTTTTGTAGGTATTGCACATGATCAAGTGATGACCTCTTCACCAGTCAGTGTCCACCAGTTGCTAATTGCATGCAGCCTGCTGTGTAGTACTTCAGATAACCACTGTCATGGCAACCCAGTACTATAAATTGCTGACTTCTGTGGGTGTTGTCCCTTCACCTTTCCAGTATGGAGGACATCCTTCCTGTGTGTGGACATCAGTGTTACAGACAGCAGGTAGCAATACCTCTTACAGCAGAACCTGCAGACACAGGCCAAACACACATTTGGGTAAGGTTCCAGACCTACAGACAGTGTGAGTAGCGTTTCTGTTTGCATTGTATCTTGCTGGTCTTACAGGGTTTCTGTATACATGGTACTTTAGCATGGAATGTTGCATGTCTGCATAGCTCTCAACTGTGGGCCTATCCATATGACAGCCAGAGGATTGGCTGTTAGGTTTTGTCTGTGCACCACACAGGTATTGTCCCAGATATATCAGTGGCATTCTGTCTGTTGAGTGCTATCAGTACATGGCTACATCCATTTGTATTTCAATGTTGTGTTCCTGCATAAGGGTATGTTGCAACAAATCCTGTAACACCGGCAATTTCCAGGGTGTGTAACAGCAATAATGCAAATATGGCCCTGTGTTCTTGCTTCTGTCCTCCACATATATGCCAGTCTTTGTCCTGCTGTGATACAGAAATGGGTTGTTATGTAATGGCCTATCATTATTTACTGCTAGCATTACTACTATCATCCAACTGTTGGGCAAAGTCCATATATATGGGGGCAACAGCTGGACAACACCTATGTGCCCTTGTACATTCCAGAGGTTAGTGTGTGGTACATAGTGTTCCTTGCCCTTCTACAGCCATTTATGGGGGGGGGTGTTCAATGCCATTAACCTAGGCTGTGACACCTTTTCAGGGATATGTGTTAAGACACATTGAGGTGTAAGGGTGTACACTTTCATACATTCCTTCATGGGAACAGTTGTGGGCTATAGCTTACAGTGTTACACAAAGTTCAGTCATTCAGTGTGATAGTGAGATGTTAGGTTAAGCAGTGTTATGTACGAGATACTGTGACATTACCACAAGTGCTACATTTCCCCGTAGGACTTGACTACATGGTGTAATTGGAGGCTGCTGAACTAAATCTGTAATTGTTGATTGTTACTTATCTTGAAGGCAAATCCCGTGTCTACTGTTGTACTAATTGAAGGCATTGGCTTGGACAGCATAGTGTGGTATATATCCACATTGCTTGCATCTACTGTTTTGTGTGGGCCGTGCATTCATCACTGATTACATATTTCAAAATTTATGTGGTGTAAGTACTGGCATACATTATTGTATAGTACACGAATAAAGGTTTTCTATGTATGCATACCTGTGTGTCGTGTCATGTCCTTTGAATTGTGGGTGGGTATATGTTTAATGTAAGTATTCTCATTTGTGGGAATGGTTGCCATACAACACATTTAACAGGTGCCAGTTACAGGGCTTGTGGCTGAGGGATATACTTTGCACCCAGTACTTCCACACTACTTCTACATATGTATGGCTACTAATACCTTTTGTCTGTGTATATGTGTATGTACCTATATATATCTCATATATCTATATCTGTATATATATATATATATATATATATATATATATATATATATATATATATATATATATATATATATATATATATATATATATATATATATATATCCATAATTGTTGGAGCAGGACACCAATTGATCCAACAACAGTTCTTACAAAATTATCAGAAGGAATTTGTTTGGCGCAGGATCTCTTCGAGGACCTAAACAGCAGAACTTTAACACCTACAAATGAAAGGATCACCAGGGACCACACTGAACCCCCGGACCACTCTGGAACCAGGACCACAATTAACAACAGAACTGGGACATAAATAAGGACCACACAGGCTCTTGACCTGATACTCATGCAGATGGAAATTAATCCCTTCCGTTGCCCAGTCCAGAATACAACAGCACAACTGGAGTACAGTCAAAACAGATGGGTCTCACAGAGCACCAGGTCTCTGATTACCAGATTTGAGAGACTGATTAAAACCTACAAAAACTTGGAGCATGACAACTTCCATCTCGAAAGGTGTTTAGAGCTGGATATAGTCCCACAGGGTCTCAGGTGTAACAAATTTCCTAACAGGACTACTCCACCAAACTCTCAGCTTCACAAAGAACTGGTCAAAATATATAATGACTCTGGGCTAGCAGCTATCAAAGCACTCATCCAAAGTAATACTGAGAGTATGGCCACCTACAAGTCTCAAATAGATGATCTGCAAACACGCATCCTGCAGGATCACACATTTATTGACTTTGCGGAAATGTGGGACAATGTACCGCACAAAATTACTAGGCATGTGGCGACACTGATTGAACGCAAGAAAGGCAAATTGCTTAGGGACATTAAACAATATGAGGAAGGAAAAGCATACCCGATCAGGCCCACATGCTCCTTACACACACGGAGAAGGCCAGACAGATATCCCACAACCAATCCGTTGTCCACAACTGAACTAAGGCCTACGACAGAATTACAAGAACCCACAAATGGACCCAACACACCAGAGGTGGATAGACTCCTCATCACATCCAGCCCACTAGCAGGGAGTAGTTCCCAGATGATGGTACATACTCCTCCTAGGGGACAGCCAAGACCAGAAATGCCTCTCCAGAATCAACCAACACAGAGAGATCCAGACACCAGTGAACGTGACCACTACAACAACAACGAGGACAACAACAATACAAACCGCAGGACACCGGACAGTGCAATCAATCAAGGAAGGGTTTATCAGACCCCACCAATGAATGACCAGTCTTCCAACAACAACACAAGTGGCAACAACAATGTTTTTTTATCTTCAGCAGGACTCACAACAAGAACCAGGACTTATACCAGGTTCAGTCCTGGGGGTAATGAACGAAACTGGAACCACAACACCAACAATATTGAGGGAAGGAGGGGGAACAACAATCACAGGGGAAGAAAGAATGGTATACAGTACTAGTATTACTGGGATGGACCACCCTGATCACCCTCCCCATTCATTGATACCAGCACCTGATAGCACTGACTTCAGGTCTCCAGCAGGGGTAGGTGACATCTTTAACCTCACTACACGAGTTTTCTCGGAAAGACATCAGAAGGTACTGAAGAAAGGCTTTTCTTTCATCCCGGCACAGAGAGCCAACATGGCGGATGTTATCCTGGATCTCAAGTGCTACATGAGAAAGTTACAACTAAAATTAGATATACAACAATATGAAGAGGAAGAAGATGAGGAAAGCTCGGAAGATAACAGACCCCTTACCATGAAGAGCCTGTACACTCCTGCACTCTCCAACACACTGAGCTTCTTTGCGAGCACCTATGAAAGGGATATCAGAAAACTCCTTTCTGATAAGCCCTCGGCAAAGTGGCACAAACTGAACAGGGAAGAAAGACAGACTTGAAAGGAACTGAGTCAGGACAAATCCCTACGGATCATGAAGGCTGACAAGGGATCCAGGATAGTAGTGATGGAGCAAGAGAGATATATCCAAACACTTGAAGCATCCCTCATGAATAACCAGTTCTACAAAAAGGTCAACATCAACCAGGTACAACAAAACTTTAAACAAATTGACAACCTACTGTTGGAACTGTACCTCAGGGATGAGATCTCTCAAGACGAAAAAGACTTCATGCAGGTCATGACACCCAGCCTTGGGAAATTTTTTGGAATCCCCAAGGTTCACAAGAACCCTGAAAATCCACCTTTCCGCCATGTGGTATTGAACCGAAGGAGAAAAACAGAAAAGATTTCATAATACGTGGACCACATCCTTAACCCCATTGTACAGAACAGCAAATACTACACCAAGGACTCCTGGGCTTTTCTAAATGACATCTTCAAACTAAGGCTGGATGGAGGGGAATATTTACTGGTCACCCTAGATGTAGAAGCACTCTACACAAACATCCCCCATGCCAAAGGACTGACCCTTACCAGACAGTACCTGAACAGGCACTCCAACCTAAGTGGGACTAAGATTAATACTGTATGCAGGTTAACAGAAGCAGTATTAAGAAATAACTTCTTTCAATTCAACGGGAAGATTTACCACCAACAGAAAGGGGTAGCCATGGGGTCCAAAATGGCCCCAGCATATGCAAACTTAGTCCTCAGTGCCTGGGAAATGGATAAGGTTGAATCACTGCCCGGGTTCAACAACACCATAATGTACAGGCATTATATTGATGACGTCTTTTTTGTCTGGAAGGGGGACAGACTTTCTCTGAGCAATTTTTTGGAAACCCTTTTCCAGAGTCTGGACTTCCTGACCCTCACAGTAGGACATATCGGAACCACCACTCAATTCCTGGATATCCACCTCACTATAGACCCGGAAAGTGGACAGTTTGACTCCAACATCTACCGCAAGCCCACTTTCCGGAATAACTATCTAGAGTTCAGCAGCCAGTATCCCCATTTCATGAAAAAGAATATTGTAAAAGGACAATTCATCCAGTTATCCAGACTCATTTTTAGGGATGAGGTTTTCATCAAGGAAGGTTTTTTCCTCAGAAACTTGTTCATAGAAAGAAAATACCCAGAGTATCTAGTGGACAACCTGTTCCAAGAGATCATACAGCACAGACACTCCAGGTACCCAACAATCCTGGAAAAAGGATTCACAGCAAGGGCACAGAACGGACTGAACAAAAAGGACTGGGTGTCAAGTTTCCCCCTTCCAATTTCCACCGATATGTTTGGAATCAGAGGGGTCCTCACCAACAATTGGGACATCTTAGGAGGAGAAAAAGGTCTGACAAAGTTACTTGGGACATCCCCAAACTTCTGTTTCAAACGAACCTCTTCTTTTGGTGGTGTGTTCAAGAGGAATAAAAGCTCATCCCCACAGAGTGAAGTGTCGACAGAACCTGGAATGTCTGACTGCGGCAAGTGTGTTGCCTGTGTACACATACGAAAAAACAACAACGTCACCTTCCCGCACTGCAACAGAACTGTCAGTCTACATGACCACTATGACTGCAACACAAAAAATGTAGTCTACTGTGCTTTCTGCAAACACTGTGGGAATTTCTATATCGGCAAAACGAACAGGAAGCTGAGTAGCCATATTAAATAACACACTGCAGCAATACACAAACAGGACAGTTTGAATGCCTTGGCTAAACACAGTGCTATTTGCCCAAACTTCACAGGATTCAATTTCACAGTGCTGGAAAAAATAACAGAATTTGTAGGGGACATGGACACATTCCTGCAAGTCCGGGAATTAAAATGGCAGATAGAACTGAGAGCTGATGTCTATCCAGGTCTCAACGAGACACTGAACATTAAATGTGCACTTAAATGGTATAGAGATTGAAATGTGATAGGGTTTGAAGAACTGTGCAAGAGGGTTTGAAGAATTGTGCAAGTAGATTTAATGTGTTTATGGATTTACAACTGTGCAAGTGAATATAATGTTTCCTCTCTCTCTCTCTCTCTCTGACTTTTGACTCCCCCATACCCCCTACACACATGCTCCCAATCACCAGGCTAGCCCCCACTGACCGCAACAACTATACCCCCCGGTCTAACTATTTCACGCAGCCATTCAAGGGGTGATACCATCCAAACCAGCCCACAGCTGGTACCATCTGTACTGACGGTCTTCTGGGACAATCTGTCATTCAAATGCTCTTTGTCATGGGCGGCCCCCTACCAGCCCCCCCTAAAGTCCACACCACATTCCTCCCACTCCCCCATCAGGTGGCATACCCACACATTACTCTACACACACCGATACCAAAGCATAGTAGGACTCTCTACCTGACTCCTCCACCTTCCTCTGTTCCCTTCTTTACTTACCTTTGGAGGCAAAGACTCATAAGTTACATGTTTATATTAGAATCATCACAGCATGACTGTCATCCTTCCCGGTTCCCCCATAATTTTTTTTTTTTTTTTTGCACACAATCCCTTTTTGCACACAGTCCCTTTTCGCACACGATCCCTTTTTGCACACAATCTCTTTTAGTATGCACATGGCACCGCATGACTAATTTACCTCATGTAACTGCAATTGTAATGTTAATGAAAATGCACATAGCACCCTGCTTGTTCACACTTTACTATTGGAAAGGAACTGCTGTTAATTTAAATGGCCTGCTAGAACTAATGTATATAAAGGAAGTGAAAATGGTTGCTCATACTTATGAAATATGTCTTTCTGAAGAAGTCTTGATAATAAATAAGACGAAAGCGCTAAAGTTCTACAAGAGTTGTTGGTGTAATTTACTATTTTTTTAAATGCTTTTATTGTCACGAAGTTCAGTTCTTAGGTAAAATTTCTTCTCTTCGTTCAATTTGAGTGAAGTTAATTTTATATATATATATATATATATATATATATATATATATATATATATATATATATATATATATGTACACACACACACACACACACACACACACACACACACACACATAGCTGTCTACCTGTCTACATTTACAGATATATATCAGTCCACATGTCCATGCATGTTCGGCTCATATTTTGGCCTGTACCTCATTCTCTTGGCAATTGACATGGATGATCGCAGCATTTAAGTCAGTAACTAGTGCCAACACTTTTGTTTCAGACTTCATCTCCTTCTACATATGTGTTCTAATACATATAACTGTGTAACTAGCAAAATTTTAAGTGTATTAGAGCAGTAGTTGACATGTATCCCTATTTGTACCCATATTGTGGCACACTTTGTCCAGATGTCTTGCATTAACAGGTTGTGTGGTATGATATTACTACATTTCCTGTACTGTTGATTGATTGTGCTGAATGATATGTTTGTGAAAACATCAGGGTTATGTATATCTCCTATGATTTAGTGGTAAATCACTTTGTGTATGGTGTGCAGGGTCCTGGGTTCGAGCCTTGCAGCGGCGGTTTATTTTGTTGCTGGGCAGAACACCGGTTGTTGGATACAGACTGATTAAGGCACTTTAAAGCAGTAGTAAGCGGGTTTGCGCAGTGCTAAGCACTGCTGACTTCCAGTTACAGTAACTTACACTCAGTTAGCTTCTAAAGTGCTTAACCTGTGTAGGCATAGCTTACCCAAGCGCAAACAGGCTGTTACCCACTTACTGCTGCTTAAAAGTGCCTACTCCCGCTTACCCCTGAGCTAATTTCTTTAAAAGAAAAGAAAAAGGGATGATAGGAAAGTGGTGAAAAAGGGGCACAAAAAGGGAAAAGCAGTAGGCAAGATAGTTAGGGATGTGCAGGAAGGGTGTAGGGAAGGTCCATAGCTGCCCATTTCTTCTACAGCAACAGCTGTGCATATGCAATGACTTTGGAGGTACATTTGAACACTCCAACCCCTGGGAGAGGGGTAAGGACAACAATAATATGTTGTGATGCCAATTAGACCAGATTACATGTGTCCAGTGGACATGTGTGCAAAATGGACAGCTATGTATGGAGCTTGATTTTTTGGGGGGAACAGATTGCCCTTTTTTTAAGGTGAGAGTGGAATGCTGGGGAAGGAGAGTAGGTATGATCGGGGAGGATAAGTTGGGTAGGATGACAGACAAGACAGCATACAGGGGAGGTATATGACATGTGGGGGGAAACACCTTGGATGGGGAGGGGTGTTTGGAAGTCAAAAGCCCATGAGCCCCCAAATGGAAACAGTGGGACTGAGGTCCCCACCCATGGGCAGTCACCACTGCACCTTCACGACCCCAAAGGTGGCTGTGCTGGGGGCTGTGTAGGAGGGGCAGGCTCACCCTCTAATTGCACCACTCAGCCCTCAAGTTGGTGTAGCCGGTCTTGAAACTCCATATCAAGCTCCCTATGCACCATGGCCCAGACCTGACGATGGGTGACATGTTCCTCTCTGTGCCCTCTCCCAGGGGGGGTGTGAGTCCCATTCCCTGTGGCTGTTACACCCAAAGGTGGTGCAGGGCCAACAAAGGAGGAGGTCCCAAGTTGGGCCCCATACGTGGTGTCGCCCGGTGCCATGGCCCGCTGAGGTGAAACAGGTGGGTCTGCTGGGACTGGCCTTCCCATACGAGCTATGTTGTAGCAGGTTTATGACAGATATGGGTTAGTAATAGTCAACAGCATTTAGGATTAGTTATAACAGCATGCATAGGTATTCCCATTAACCCAAAACACCAGATTTAAAACAGTTGCAGAACAAGCAGAACACATGCATATATGGAACAACAGTGACCATTACAACAGCATGCAGGTTTTATTGATGGCAACAGGCCACCAATATGGGTGTATTTTAACATGGCACATACATAGAAACAAATGTGAATATTTATAAACCATTAGGACATTATGTCGCAACATAAGTTTGGAGTGTACACATACCGATTGAGGTGTGTCATTGGGTGATTTTTGCACATATGGTAGGGGTGAGAGAGAGAGTTCAATTAACAACTAATATATCCTTGTAGTTTTCACAACATTCTTAGTCACTGCATTGATCTGTCCCTTACATGTATTATTACATTACCCAATGGCCTTATATTGTACACTGGTATGTTTATAGATTATTATATATGTGATCTGTGTCTTGCATACAGGCATGACAGGATGCAGGTGTTAATGCAACATATGTTAAGAATTGCTCTCATACACTTTGGGTGAGGTGCTAGAATGACAGGTTTGTTTTCATATACATTCTCTGTGTATGTACACTTCTGACTATCAGTTATATTTCATTAATGGGTACCTACATTTCTTGGATCATCACACTGATTTTTCAGGGGAACAGGGTACCAGACTGGTGATGTGGGCTATTTATCCGGACATGCTGGACAGATTGGAACAGTTGTGGGGTATGAATATGCATACAACTTTCTATTTGAACTTTCTAGCAAATTCTGTACAGTTGTTGGGTGTAATTATGCATACAGCTTTCTATCTGAACATTGTAACAAAATCTGTACAGTTGTGGGGTATGATTATGCATACAACTTACTAGCACTCCCAGGATTCAATCCCCTGCTGTGTGTGACAAATAAATTACAGTTAACATCACAGTACACTGTTCTATCAGGGAATTTATTTGAAGCTTTCTACTATTTTCTGTGTAAGTCTCCCTCATTTGTACAATATGACTGACCTCTTGGCACTTCCAACATTGTTATACAGAACTTCATACACATTTTATCTGCAACACTGCTTAATACAACAGTACTATTTATAGTATGCAACAGTTCAACAACATATGAAAGAAGAGTAAACAGAAACACTCCAGGGGTTATACCTTTATTCACAGAATATTACACATTTATTTCTACTGGTACGATACTTTCTAAGGCTCTTATATTTATTTGTTACAACGGTACATGCCGAATAATTACTAACCTGCCTCTTGACACAGCCTTTGTAACCTAGCATCATGGGGTTGCTGGTTCGCAGGCCGCTCATCTGCAGCTGTCAGAGAAATACAGTGATATTTAGCCATACCTATCCATAGTATACACAAGTTAGGCTATTATTAACTACTTAGTAGAATGAGTACTTACTCAGTACTGGGGCATTAGGCATCTGCCAAGACTCCTGGATCCACTGTTCCATTACAACCCCCTCCACCACTTCAGGTCAGCATGGTAATGCCTGACCTGCTCACCAGTCCGGGGGGATACCTGTGGTACTGGTGAGGTCACAGGCGAGACTGTCCCAGGCCTCCATTTTATACTGCAAGCCCTGGTACTGGCCCTGCAGTAGTCTCTGCTCATGGTGTTTTACCAGGAGCCATACCATGATTTTTGACTCCTGGATGCCCCAGCGCTGTGCTCTACATTGAGTGCCTTCACCCGCAACAGCCATTCTGCTTGCAGTAGGAAGCTACAACCAGTTATGGGAAGTATTCCCGCCTGTGAGGTTTAAATATGGCAAAATTCCTGCACTTTCCGTGATTGGCTAGTTTTGAAAAGGCTAAGCTATGGGCACACCTGCTTACCTAGGATTGGCAGTGCTTAAGGAGGTATACCAATAGGCAAATTGAATCGGCTGCCCTACACATTGCTTACACTTAACAAGCTAAGCTGTGCAGCGGTTAGCATTGCTAAACAGTTACTTAGCATTATATTTGCTTTTTGGCAGTGATTTATTATTCATTACAGGTTATATATGTATCTGGTAGCCATGATTCATGTGTGCATACACTGTATGAGGTCCTGGGGACTTCTACAATTTATTACAATAACACCTCACATCTGTGCTTACTGCAGTACTCCAGTTCACATATTTATGTGATGTAGCCTGTATACAACATAAGGGTCTATAGAAAGTCCTTTCACATGTTCAGCTTGTTTTCCTATGGAGAAGTTTGTTTTTTAAAACCTCACTCTTATGTAGTGTTGTGCTGGCTTAGTGGTTAAGTACTGTGACTGTAGTGTACAGGCTCTTGAGTTCAAGACTTGCTGAAGCTGTTTATTTTGTTGCTGGGCAGAACATGGGCCGTTGGGTACAGAGTGATTAAGGCACTTTAAAGCAGTTCTAAGCGGGTGTGCACGGGTTTGCACGGAGCTCAGCAATGCTAACCTCCAGTTACAGTTTCTTACACTCAGTTAGCTTCTACTTTGCTTAATTTGTGTAGGTAGTGCTTAACCCTGCACAAACACACTTAAACACACTTAGTAGTGCTTATATATGCTTACTACTGCTTATTTGGGCTTAAACCTGCTTGCTAGTGCCTTATTCATTATGACACTGACACTTCACATATGCATTTAATGCAGTACTCCAGTTCACATTTAAATGTTATTTAGTAGGTTATACAGCAAAACAAATGTTCATATACAGATTTCACATGGAAAATAGAATATACTACAGTGGGACTCGAACCAGGAATGCTTGTGCGTTAGGCGGATGCTCTGCCCACTACACTATTGCTGTGCTGCTTCATTTGCATATATCGTCTTTGTTATCCTCTTCAGCCTTTTAAGCTGCTTTAACCGTAGCTAAGCGATGGGCACACCCGCGCACCTACAGTTAGTTTTAATCAGTGTTTTAAAAAAAAATAAAAGGTTTTCTTTACTTTTTCAGTACTGTTGCTGTTGTACACATGGGGAACTGTTGGTGGGAATATGCAGACACCTATAGGTGATCTTGCTCATCTCTTAACACTTTCTGCTTTTCTACATTTCAGGGGTGTGTTTATTCTGAGAGCTCTGCTCTCAGACACACCCCCTGCACTCGTACATGCTCTGTCTAAGCCTGGGAGCTTGGGCAGGGTGCCTTCATTAATATGCATGGTGTGCTGCTGTCCTGCTCCTAAATGGGTGCTTCCATGCAGGACAAAGCTAGTCCTGCATGGAAGATTATTGAATCTGAGGGATAGAAAGTTCTTCAGTTAAAGCAATGTATGATATAGCTTTTTCAATTACTACCGGATATGACCACTAGTGAATGTGACCATTTGCAACAGCAAAAGCTTATGTCAACTTTTTGTGCAGTCAAACAAATGCATGTGAACTATCACACACATTTTTAGAACAGAACAATAGTTCCCAAAGCAAAACAAAAAAGTCAGTCACACTAGTCTAATAGGTAGATTTAAAAATCATGTATATAAAAGTAAAACACTGCATAAATAGAAATACATATTACAATGGTAATTAAAAAGACAAAAAATTATAGTAGAACCCCAAATAAAAGAAAACCAGCACACATAACATCAGCCAAAAATCACAACGCACAGAAAAGACCTGTTTGCAGAGTAAAAACTACTAAATGCAGAAATAACAAACAGGGTTAGAAGAAATCTAGAACCACATGCAATGTTTATTGTTTTTGTCTCTTCATTTCAAGATCTCTTCAGAAAAGGACTCCAGAGTTAAATTAATACTGCAGAAGTCAAAGATAAAATTGCATGTGACCAGATTTACCAATAAAATTCTAGTTGTATGTAAATGCAGAACATTTCTAAAATTCTGGTGACACATATTTGTTCAGTGCTTTGCTTTGTTTTTCAGGATACTATTAATGAGATGTGGAAAATAAGTTGCATGCATTTTTAGTTGCCAACATAATTCATCTGTTTCTAACAAAATGTCATGATTCATACAGAAAGGTAACACACCAGCATGTTCTAAAACAAAATAAGTAAATAAATACGTAAATAAAAAAACTCTTGAAAGTCTTTTTTTTTTACTCAAATGATTTTTATTTTGATGAAATAACACAATAATTTAATACATTCATAACATTCAATAACTATTTACAGTATTTACATTCAGCCTGACAAAAAGAATTCAGATAAAAACATTTGTAGTTAAATAATAAGTTAATATATAAACTATGATAGTTAGGAAGAGTTTGGTTCCATCTGTAGGGTATCAATCAAATTCTAAACTTTCCTCCACTGACTATTAACCAATGGCTTAGGAAAAGTACTTAACTCTTTCATTCTTTTCTCCATTAGTATGCATTTCTTCAGTGATGATGGGAATTCTTCCATTGTGGGTGCTACATTAGAGTTCTATCTTCTAGTTATACATTTTCTGGCTATTGCTAACATTGTCCACAACAAATACAGGCCATCTTTCTTCATATTATTACTATTAACAACATTCAATAAAATTAAAAACTTTGTCAAAACAAATATATCAGTATAGTTAACTTGAAGAAATTTGTTAATCTCATTCCAGTATGGTTTAATATTAGTACAGTCATAAAAAATATGAGACCAGTCAGCATTAGTTGGCAGATGACATCTCCAACATAACTTGCTGTTTGAAGGGTTCATTTTTGAGAGTTTCTCAGGTGTCAAAAGATCTGTGTAGAAATTTCCAATGAAAAATCCTCCGGAATTGTGAGTAAGAAGTTAGTTTAACTGAAAATAAAATGTTTGTTTTATCTTCCATTGTTAATAGTACTTGAAACCCTTTAGTTAGGTATTGCCAGTAAGAATGTTTAGGAGCTGTTTTATAGACAATTAAAGTGTTATATAGATATGATAATTCATTCTTAACATTGATATTATTATATAGAATTCCAAAAGTCCAGTTTATAATTTTTGGTACGGTTCTGAAGGATGAGTTATGTATTATTCTACAGAGATCTTTAGTGTATGCTGTGACACTCTGAAGAACCAACCAGTCATTAGGGGATAGGCCATAGGTTGACAATATACTTTGTGTGTTCAAAGCTTGTTGGTTTTCAATACATTGCAATCAACAAACTAGGTTATTTTCCCATAAACCAAAAATCTCTCTGTTTTATCAGGGAAATCCCTTGTAATAGTAAATGGTATTAAAAATATATGCCACAGTTTTATATCTAAATTTGTGTTAATGAATTTTTTAAACACATCAAAAATATTTTTAGTGTTAGTTTAGTTAATTTTGTTGTACTATACTGTAAATTTAAACTTAAATAGTGTCATATCTTATCTTTGTCAGTTACCAAAGCATTCTTTGATAAAGAATTTTCATTCATTAGTATAATGGAGTGCAACTGTTTCCAGTTAGAAGGGTATCTAGGATTTATCCAATTCATCACTATTTTAATTATAGATGCCTTTATATAAGTTTCAATCTCTGGGAATTTTAACCCCCCATGTTCACATTTTCTGATATGATGAGAATATGCTACTCTATTTGTTTCGAGGTTCCATAGGAATTTCATCAGAGTTGAAGTGATTTCTTTAAGGATTTTTTTTCCTGGTGGAAGTATAAGGGCTTGTGCTATATATAATATTTTAGGTAACAAAACCATTTTTATCAGTTGTAACCTATCATCAAATGTTATAAACAAATTATTCCATTTGCTTATTAATGTCTTGATTAAGTCTATGACTTTAGCGTAGTTAAGCTGTAAGGTTTCCTCCATATTCTTGCCTGGGACTATTCCTGAAGAGTCTAGAGTTAAAACTTGATTTCCAATAATATGAATAACTGGAGCCTGTATGTTCTTTTTTTTATTTAATAATAAATATTTTGATTTATATAGCCAAGGTGGTATGGTGGTAGTGTTGTTATCTCACAGCAAGAGGTTCCCCCGTTCAAGTCTTGGCTGGGCTTGGGAGTGCCTTCTGTGTGGAGTCTGCATGTCCTCCCCGTGGTTGGGTAGCATTGGAAAGACATGCGTGCATAAATGGGCGTGCCTTCGTTGAAAGTTTGGCGTCGAGCTGGCACCTCAGCATTTTGTAAAAATCTACTGCCAATCATTAGCAGACCGGAGTTCCGCTGTGGCGACCCCTTACCGGGAAAAGCCGAAAGACAAACAACAAACAATAAATATTTTGATTTAGATTTGTTGAAGGAGAGTCATGAGATTTTTTGGAAATTTGTTGTTACTATATCCACTTCACCTAACACTCCCTTAGAGTTGGGTAAGATAAGTAAGACATCATCAGCAAACATCATTATTTTAGAAAAATATTGGTCAAATATATTTATACCTCTTATTTTTGGATTGTTACATATTAAAATAGCAAGTATTTCTAAGGCCAGAGCAAGTAGGATAGGGGACATGGGACATCCTTGTCTAGTACCTCTAGTGATTTGGATTGCTTTGGAAGTAAAGGGACCTAATTTGACATATTCTAGATTATTTTCATAGATTTTTCTTTATCATTATTATAAAAAGAGGGGAAAAAATCAAATAACTGTAAGACTTTAAATAAATAACCCCAATTTAAGGAGTCAAAGGCCTTTTGAATATCTAAACCTATTATCAATGCTTCATGGTTTCCTCTGTTGAGGTAATCTATCAGAGTTAATACTCTTTTAATATTATCCTGTGTATGCCTGTTATGTATGAAACCAGTTTGGTCTTCATTAATTATTTTAGATATGGGTATTTTCAATCTATTGACCATAATTGACATAAATAGTTTATAATCATTATTCAGCAAAGAAATTGGTCTATATGAGTTGCAATGATTAGGGTCCTTATTCTCTTTTAATATAGGGGAAATTAGAGAATATCTCCAAGAAGGAGGAATATTTGCTAATGTTTGAACTTCAAGAAAGGTTTTATGTAGGAGAGAGATTACAGAAGAATGGAACAATCTAGCCAGGGAAATGTTATGGCTAGGCTTGTATAGGCCCTAGGGCCAATAGCCTAGTACCAACCTATGAACCTATATAAGAAATTCACCCCGAGGATCATGTCAATTGCCCTGCTAGACAGGGGACCAGGGAAGTAAATATTCTGGGAAGGAATAGCCAGGGAAATGTTATGGCTAGGCTTGTATAGGCCCTAGGGCCGATAACCTAGTACCAACCTATGAACCTATAAATTTCGATAATTAAGCCATCTATTCCAGGTGCTTTATTAGACTTGCTTCCTTTAATCCCATCTATAATTTCCTTTTGAGAAATAGGTTTTTGTAGATCTAACTGAAGTTCCTCAGGAATTCTTGTTATGTCGGGAACTATATTCTCTAACTTCTCAAATTCATTTGTACTTATTTTATCTTTATGATGCTCTGCATAATGATAATTAAAAGCCTCCAGAATGTCCCCTATGTCTGAGACCTTTTTCCATTTCCCCTCATGAAAGATACTATCAATGTTTTTAATTTTTGATTGTATCTTAACTTTCATAGATAGGTTATGAAGATGCTTAAGGTAGCATAAGAATTTAATTTCAGTTTTCCCATAGCTAAATTAGTTTTATGGGATAATATTTCATTCTATTTCTTATTTGCTTCTTCTATTTTCTTATTATTATCTGTAGCAATTAAGTTTTTATTAGATTTAAGAGATAATATTTGATTTTGGAGTTGCTGTAACTCTGAGTCCCATTCTTTAATTTTATTTTTGTACCAGCTAATGGTTTTACTATATAGCTAGGCCTTAAGAGAATCCCAAACCATAATTGTGTTTGCTTCAGGTTTACAATTAATCTCTAAGAAAAGCTGAAGTTCAGAAGTTATCCAAGATTTAAAGTCTTTATTTTTTGTGATATATGAAGGAATCCTTGAAGTAATAACTATTTGATTGAATTCCAAGTGTATTGTTAACAATTGTGAATTATGATCTGAAAAGGGACAAGGTTGTATTGATAAATTCAAGATTTTAGAATAAAGATCTGGTGAGATATAAATGTTATCTATTCTAGTTTGGGTACCATGTCTGTAGTCCCAGTGTGAGAATAGTAAAGAATTTGGTCACAAAGCATTAACGGTATCTTTTAATTTAAACATTTCTGTCCATTTTGTAACTGTTTGGCTGAGGAAAATAGTCTAGGAGATTTCCTATTGCTAGTTTCTATAATATCTGTGATACAATTGAAATCACCTCCTAGTATAATATTACATTTAGAAGTAGTTGTAATAAAGTCTAAGTGTTTCTTAGTGAGTCCAATCCCCATACCCGGGAACTAGGATAAATTAACCAGGGCCCAAATTCTATTATTACACTTAAGTATAACTAATAAAAACTTCAAAATGGCAGAACAAATCAAAGAATCATTTAGCATTTGTATTTACTTGCCCTCTGAATAAATCTTATCATGACAAACTCCCATTAAATAAAAACTTCACAAGAAATGGATGTTAGCACATAGTGAATGTGTGTCATTCCCAAAATATGTTAACATAGATTTTTAGAAATATTACATAAGACATATTTGTCCTTAATTAACTCCTAAACTTTTGGAATAGCAGATGTTTAAATAACTGTCTAAAATCAATAATAATTAACTGGCATCAGTTAAAATGACAAAACATTTATTTATTTATTTATTTTTTATTTATTTTACATTTGCTGACCGGGCTAGTCTAGCTGGATATATTTCCATTTTCAGTAGAGGCCCGGGGAGAAAAGCTCCACATAAAACATAACAATGAGACATATTGTTAATAAACACCTAGAATAAAAATAAGAAAAAAAGAGTAATAAAAATTGGTAATAATAATAATAATAATAATAATAATAATAATAAATTGGAGATAAAATTAACAAAAATTAGGCACACCATCAATAGAAGTCATGACTAGAGTTAGGTCAGTTTCAAAGCTTCTTACTTAATACAAACAGGCTATGCCATAAGGCTCCTAGTATAATAAGAAAAAAGTACAAGTAGGTAGAGAAGAAGCAGGAAAAGTGTAGGGTAAAAAGAGAGGGAAAAGACAGTAGTCAAGAAATGAGAGAAGAAATGAAAAAAGACAAACAAGAGGAGATGGGAGAGGTGAGAGAAATAGGTCAGAGCATAGAAGGACTAGAAGGGAAAAGCAAAGGTAATTGCTAAGTATAAGCACAAAGTAGGGTTAAAGTTTGAGAAGGGGGGGAGAGAAGTCAGTCAGGTGTACTACATGAGCAAAGCCAGTGATTTTGGAAGTACAGTTCGATTTGTTGTTTGAAGAGGGGTAGGGATGTGATTAGAGTTATATCCCTAGGTAGTAAATTCCATACTCGGCCTACAGTATTAGTGAATAAAGAGTCACCAGCTAAGTTGTGAGCTTTTATGGGTTTGGTCAAAAGTTTACAAGAGGAACGAAGGGAGGTAAGATTGTTATAAGGGAGTAAAAGCTGTGATAGAATAGGGGTGTTATCAGGTTGGTACAGAATTTTGTGAGCAATAGTTAGTTGTGAGATTATAAGATAGTTTTGTAGTTCTAGCCAGCCTAAAAGTTTCAAATTAAGGCAGTGGTGGGTTCTGAAAGGGTTACCAGTGGCGAAGCGGGCAACGTTGTTGTAGTAAGTTGCTAGTTTGTTTAGGTTAGTTTTCTTGAGGTTAGTGAAGATAGGAGAGGCATAAAAGAGAGTGGATATGAGATGGGAGTGGGCAATAGTAGCTCTAGCAGATGGGGTGAGAAATGGTTTAATACGGTATAAGGATCCAATCTTTCTGTTTACCGATTTGATGGTGTTGTTGATGTGTTGATCGAAAGAGAGATTGTTATCAATGGTTATTCCTAGCAGTTTAGTTGTAGAGTCTGGTGAGATGACAGTGTTGTTGTTTGACAGGATGGTGAAATTTAATGGGGAGGTACGAGTGGTTGGGGTGAAGAAGAGAAGTTTAGTTTTTTTAGCATTAAGGAGGAGGTAACGTCTAGTAAACCATGTTTCTACTGTGTTGAAGATATTTTGGGTTAGTGAGATTAGGTCAGAAGAGGAGGATGCTGAACAAATAATTGTGGAGTCGTCAGCGTATTGAATGCAGGTGGCTTGAGGAATTACAGAGTGGAGATCATTAATATAGAGGGAGAAGAGAAGTGGGCCAAGAATAGAGCCCTGAGGGACTCCAATAGAAATGGGCAGTAAGGAGGAGATGTGGTTGTCCCAGAGAACGGCTTGTTGTCTGTTGCTGAGATATGAACTAAACCATTTTATGGTAAGTTTATCAAATGAGAGGGATTCAAGAATGTTAATTAAAGAAGAGTGGTTAACCACGTCAAAAGCTTTTGAAAGGTCAATGAATAGAGCAGAAGAGAAAAGGTTATTATTGCGATTGCTGTTGATAGTATCAACAAAGGAAAGGAGGGCAGTGGTGGTGCTATGGTGGGGTCTAAAACCATGTTGACAGTTAGCTATAATATTGTGTAGGGAGAGATACTGTACAAGTTGCTGATGAATACATTTCTCCATAATCTTTGCTAAAGGTGAGAGAAGTGCAATTGGTCTAAAGTTAGAGTAGTCAATAGAGTTACCGCCTTTGTGCAGTGGGATAATATGAGAGACTTTCCAGATGTCAGGGATAGTTCCCTCTTGGATGGTCCTATTTATGAGTATAATTATTGGGTATGCAATTTCTTTGGCTGCCTTTTGCAGAAAAAGGAAAGGGAGCTTGTCAGCAGAGGGGGTACAAGGTTTCAGTTTGAAGATAAGTCTATAGATGAAAGAGGTAGAGATAGGTTGTAGAGAGAAGTTGTAAGAAGAGTCTACTAGATTGTTTGGAGGGTAGAAGTTATTAGTGTTCAGTTGACTAGCAATAGATTGAATGGTTTCAGTAAAGAAAGAGTTAAAAGCATTTGCAATTTGGTGAGGGGTGTCTGGGTCAGCATTTAGTGGGGAGGGAGTTTTGGCTGTTCCTGGTGATAGGAGTCTATTGATTGAGGACCAGAATTGTTTTGGTTTATTAAAATGGGTTTCTTGTAGTTCACAGTAGAACTTTCTTTTGTCGGTGATTATAGCTTTTTTGGTAAGGTTTCTAAGTTGGCGAAAATGAAGAAAATCAGAGCTGATTCTATGGCATCTCCATTTGGTCCAGACCTTGTTTTTGGAGAGGATTAGTTTCTTAGTTTCATTTGAGAGCCATGGGGCTGTATTCAACTTCATTCTAATGGTACGTTCAGGAGCATGTTTATTCAAAATGGAAAGAAAAGTAGAATTAAAGAATAATACTGCTTCGTTAAGTGGAAGTATTTTTAAGGGGTTCCAGTTACAAGCTCTGAGTTCATTTTGAAATAGGGCAGTTTTAAAGTGTTTGGTAAAACGTATTTGTCTTATATTAGGGAGGTGTAGATAGTCAGTCTTCTCTCTTGTAATATAGGTTAAGCAATGATCACTGAGGTCATCAGGCATAGTTCCTACTTTATATGTGATGTTAACTTTGTTTATGAGTATCCAGTCTAAAATAGTCTGTTTATTACTTAGTTTATTAAGCCTTGTAGTTGAGGTAATGGTTTGGGTGAAACCATTTAGGTTAATGTGAGAGGTGGGATTGTCAGCATTAATAGTGTTCCAGTCTATATTAAAGTCACCAAGAATTATAGTTTCTTGAGGGTAGTTGATGGAAACCCAACTAAGAAAGTCTTCTATGATAGGTATATTGTTACCAGGTGGTATGTACATGCAGATGATGTAAAGGGATTTCTTTGCATTTAGTTGGAGTTTAGTGATGATGGCTTCCACTTTACTGTCCTGGGTTGGAAAGGCTGAAAGGGTAGAGATGTTGAGATGATTCTTAAACAGAATCGCTACTCCACCACCCTTTTGTTTAGTACGGTCAAGCCTTAGTATATTATAGCCTTGGGGTATAATTTCAGTGCCGTTGGTGGCTGGCTTAAGTCAGGTTTCAGAGAGACAGAGAATGTCAAAATAGTGAGTGTCTAGGAGGGCATGTAGGTAGGGTACTTTGTTGTTTACACTACGTATGTTAAGATGCCCTAAGAGAAGGGTATTATTGGAGATTGGTCTGGTTGTTTGAAGAGAAGGGTTCATGGGGCCAGGGTTGGGGTGAACATCACCATCATGTAAGGTAGAATCATCAGGTGTGGGTGTAAGGTTGCTCTTTAGAATGGTTAGAGGTTTCACTTTTTTATCTGAGGGTAGGGTGTAGGTGAGGTGTGAGTGCCTATGGAATTTAGGTAGGTTGTAGCAAGAGGTGGAATTGACATTTAGGAATGAAGTGAGAGGAGTGTGGAAGGTAGAAGTATGTTTCTGCATGTGGATTGGCTGAAAATTGAGTGGGTATTCTATGAAGGAAAGGAGGTAAGTAGAGAAAAGTGTAGTTAAGAGTAGAGCTGAGAGTATAAGCAGTGTGGATAAGTTGAGGGTCATTTTTACGAGTAAGTCAGGTAGAAGTGATTATAAGGTAGAGGTATACGATTAGGGTTAGCAAGGTGGTAGTATATGTATAAGTTGAAAGAAAAATAATATAGAAGTAAGACAAGCGATAGGGATATTAAAGTATATACAAAGAAGAGGGACAGGTTAAGTGAGTGGAATGAAATAGAATAAGAGATAATAGAGGAAGAGGAGAGAAGCAGGTAAAAATAGTAAAAATCATTATGTATATAAAACTTACTATGGATAACAGGTCTTAAAAGTGAATGACTCAAAGACAAATTAAGATAGAGATAGCTGTAAATATCTACCATAGTAATAGGGTAATACTAAAACTCATAACTTTGTTGTGTTATCACAAGTCATAGATATTATTGAGCTCTTTCCCTGTCATAAAGTGCTAATATACTAAAAAGCATGACTTTATAATAACTGAAAATATGACATCTGAAATATAAATAATATCTAGAATACAGTAAGGAAATCAACATATTAAATGCAAAGTAATTATAGTTCAATCAAAATTATTCACACATATATTTGCTAGGATTTAGTATGGTGTTTGAGTATCCTTACAGTTATTACCATTAGTCATAAGCATTTCCCGTAAATGTATAAGCCTATACTAAACACTTGCTAACTGCATAGGAAAGTTATTTATGAAGATCTATTTATAAAAAATTCCAGTATATTCACTAGAAACAGTGGCTATAATTAACTGTTTACAAGAAAAATTAACATTTCTGTATATATTTGATCACAAAATATAGTCACTATTGTAAAAGGGAACCATGAATATGTTTGCAGACAGTGTAGCTCATAATTCTTGTAAAATAAGCCTACTGTGCTATATTAACCAATCAGAGACTTGACATTCACAATTAGGCTTGCATATACACATTAGATGTAATGTAATCTGATCTGCATGTATAGAATGCATGATGTCACGAGCTAAGTAAGAAAGCTTCACTTCTTAGATTTCAAACTGACATTTTCCCACCCAGCATGCTACACAGTACAGTTTCCTGACCTCAGTTTAACTGTATCACAAAGTCTGCTTATTTACAGTAACAAATGCAAAGTTTAACTGTCAGATACTTCCAAAGAGTAAAATAACATTCAATGCCAATGAGAGAAAAAAACAATACTTTAACATTAAACTCTACAGGAAACATAACTTGTAACCATTTAAAAACCTTGTGCCATAAAACATGCAAAGTTATAAAATTAAGTACTTTATTGTGCTACCATGTATTCAAGTACTTGATCTTATATTAATGTATTCAAGTACTTGATTTTATATTAATGTACTAATTAGTTATGTCTAAATATTGTTGTGTGTCTATCATGATTTGACCTATTTCTGTTTTCTTTGATGTAGAAGTAGCCTAGAAGTATGTAGACTTTTTATGGAATAGTCCATTGTAAATGATAGTACAATATGAGATTGTTTTAGCATGTATGTATCAACATATTGCGCTTAAGCACCATTATGGGTTTGCCATGATTTGATCATGACCATCTACGTCTAAACATAATATATCATTTTTAATTTGCCTGTTTTAAACATGATTTATTCTGGTGAAATGTAGGCCCTTGGATTACTGTTTATCACTAGAATTTGTATTGTAGTATTTAAGGATTTATAAAGTCTTGATAGTGATGATAACAATAATATAAGTATACGACTATAATAGATGTATTATATTTATTATACTATGATATGCACTACTCCTTTCTGTAGAACTATCTGGCGGAATTCATACTCATTAGATACAATCCTAGTAAATATGCTGAAGCACTTGTTTCTTTAAGATAATAGGTGATGCCATAGTTAATATTTCATAATTATTGTTTTGTTATATTGACATTGGATCTGAATATCCATTATTTAGTAGGCAAAGTTAAACCCGTTTCTTGAGATTATATTGCCCTTAGTGGCTTATTAGCCGTATGTACTAGTATGTTCACATATATTGTGATGTATGTTTTTAATATCAATATTCTTATGTTTCAAAGATAGCTATTGCATAAGCTTTCAGAATATTGATATATTAGTTTGCAGGGGCTCTTTTATATTAGATATTAGTTGTTAATGTGGATGTTGCTTGAAGTGCACAAAAGTTCGTACAAACTGTACGACTATGCCTTTAAAGTGATGTTGATAAGGTTGTTGACGTCATCTATTCTGCGGATGCACGCCTAATGAAAAGAAGGGTTAACTTTTAGTTATGTACTCACCATAACTTCAGATGTTTG
Source organism: Protopterus annectens (assembly GCF_019279795.1). Classification (NCBI taxonomy): domain Eukaryota; kingdom Metazoa; phylum Chordata; order Ceratodontiformes; family Protopteridae; genus Protopterus; species Protopterus annectens. The sequence goes on along the minus strand of NC_056732.1, from coordinate 622,374,404 downwards.
GGATCCATCTCGCCTACATTCTGAATGATGGGTTCGGAGCCGATCCCTCGGCTCCGACTCGGCACGCTTATGCTATAGAGCGAGGCCTCTTATTGGCTGAGCTTTCTTTAACCCAGGATGCACCACCACTAATCCCCCAGATCTTGTTTGTCCGCATTCATGCACACATGCACAGCTTGTTTATATAACATTGTTAGATGTTTCAAGATGAAACAACAGGATTCGGACCTTCTGATATCCTCTGATCTCCAAGGAAGGGGGAAGGAGAGTGGGTTATTAGGAATGTAGGCGAGATGGATCCCAAACATCTGAAGTTATGGTGAGTACATAACTAAAAGATGTTATGTGATCTGATCTCGCCTACATTCTGAATGATGGGACAGCGTCCCTAGCACCTAAATCCCGGGTGGCTCATTGGAAAACACTCCTGAGCACTGTGGATCCAAATGAAGCTCGTCCTCTAGATGCCACATCTAATTTGTAGTGAGAAATGAAAGTATGTGGGGAAGACCATGTAGCCGCAGCACAAATGTCACCAATAGCAAGCTTAGAATGAAATGCTACCGAAGTAGCCATAGCCCTTGTAGAATGAGCCTTGACAGCGGTGGAAAGTTCCTCGTTAGAAAAAATATAAGCTTGAGTAATACAGTCCCTGATCCATTTGGCAATAGTGACCTTTGTGACTGCGTTGCCCAATTTGTTTTCTGCAAAGGACACAAACAACTGATCTGTATTCCTTGAATGTTTGGTCCTATCCAAATAAAAACATAACTGCCTATGGACATCTAGTGTGTGGAAAATAAATTCCGCTTCATTGGAGTATTTTGGGAAAAACACTGGGAGCTCTAATGACTGTTGTAAGCATAAAGTAGAGCAGACTTTAGGAACAAAAGAAGGATTCGGTCTGAGGGAAACTCTGTCTGGATGAAAATCCAAGTACGGAGGTTTTACTGACAAAGCTTGAAGTTCTAAAACCCTTCTGGCTGAAGTAATTGCCACTAGGAAAGCTGTCTTCCATGATAGAAACTTTAAATCACAGGTAGCTGCCGGTTCAAAGGGGGAAGAAGTCAAGGCACGTAATACTATATCGAGATCCCATGGAGGTGCAGGATGAGAAACTGGAGGTCTTAATAGAGCAGCACCTTTCAAGAAGGTCTTACACAACCTGTTGCTCATTAAAGGTGGGTCTATGGATTCATGAAAGTTAGAAATTGCTGCCAATTGTACTTTGATGGTAGAAACAGAAGAGCCTTGGTTGAAAAGAGAGGTTAGGAACTTGAGTACTTCTGCACGGAGTTGAAATGGGATCCAGGCCCCGGAGTTGAGCCCATATAGCAAATCTTTTCCATTTGCTAGAATAAAGTTTCTTAAGTAGTCGACTTGTGGGCTGAAGACAATATGTGCACTACCTCTGGGTCTAGTGCATGTCTCCTGACTATGGTTGGAAGAGGAGGAGCCAGGCCGTCAATCTTAATGTGTGTAGGGACTGGTGTAGTAGTCCCGACTGATGAGTCAGTAGGTCTGGGATCTGGTCCAGGAACCATGGACCTTCCAGAGCATGTTTCGAAGATAGGGAAACCAGACTTGATGAGGCCAGTAAGGAGCAATTAAGATCATCTTGCTCCCTAAGAGAGAAGCCTTCTGAATTACCTTGGGTAGTAGCGGAACTGGAGGGAAGGCATAAAGCAGGCCGGTGGGCCAAGGGTGGACTAACGCGTCCATAGGGCTCTTCCCGGGCCGGGATAGGGAGAAAAAATCCTTGCACTTCACATTCAGAGGAGTCGCGAAGAGGTCGCAACAAGGAACTCCCCATTCGCTGAAAATCTCTCTTGTAATAGTTATGTTCAGAGACCACTCGTGAGGAGAGAGAATGGTCCTGCTCAACCTGTCAGCTACGACATTGGATTTGCCCGGTATGTGAGTTGCCACTAGGAAGCGATTGGTTGAGATTGCCCATTCCCAGACCCTCATCGCTTCTCTGCAAAGAGGATAGGATCTGGTCCCTCCCTGCATGTTCAGGTACCAGACAACTGACATGTTGTCCGTGTGAACAGCAATTACGCCCTGAGGGAGGTAACAGTGAAGGGCTTGAAGGGACAGGAGTACTGCTCTCATCTCTAGGATGTTGATGTGGAGAGAGGTCTCTTCCGGATGCCATTTGCCCTGGACTGACCTGCCCAGGGAATGCCCCCCCCACCCCGTCTGGGAGGCGTCCGTGGTCAACGTGGCTGCTGGAGGAGGAAGAGCAAAGGGTCGTCCCTGATCCAATTTGGAAGACACTAGCCACCAGCGAAGGTCTCGTCTGCAAGATTCTGTGATCCATATTAGATGATTGAGAGGGAGTTCCTGAAAGGACCATTGAGTTGAGAGAAGCCACTGGAGGATTCTCATGTGTAACCTTGCCAAGGGAACTAGCAGAACTGTGGCAGACATTGATCCCAATAGTTGCAAGACCATTCTGGCTGGGGCTTTGGACTTGGGGAGTAGGGCTCGTACCTGATTTTGTATGATCTGAATTCTGTCTGCAGGTAGATAGATCCGCATCTGGTTTGAATCTATCTCTGCCCCTATGAATTTTATCCTTTGAGATGGCCGTAACACAGACTTTGGCCAATTGAAGGTGATTCCTAGGGAATTGCCCAGTGATATTGTGGCCTGCAGGCTCTGTAGAAGTAGATGCTTTGAGGTGGCAGTTAGAAGCCAGTCGTCTAGGTACGGAAACACCTGGAATCCTAGACTCCTCAAGTGAGCAGTCACTACTGCCAAGCATTTGGTGAACACCCTGGGGGCTGTGGTGAGACCAAAGGGCAGTGCACGAAACTGAAAATGACTGTTTCCTAGGCTGAAGCGCAAATGTCTCCTGGACGTTTGATGTATTTTGATATGGTAATACGCGTCCTTGAGGTCTATGGAGCACATCCAAACACCTTTCTCCAACAACGGGAGAATGGTTTGTAAAGTAACCATTCGGAACTTGGACTTCTTGACTGAACGGTTTAGGTTGCTTAGGTCCAAAATGGGCCTCAAGTCCCCGGTCTTTTTTGGCACTAAAAAGAATCTTGAGTAAGTCCCTAATCCGATCTGGTCTGCGGGGACCGGTTGGATGGCTCCTTTTTGCAGCAGTTTTGAAATTTCTATGGCTGCGGTATCCCGTTGACTGGGTGGCGGGTCCGGGATTCTTTTGGACTGAGGGGGGGGGACAACAGAATGGGATGAAGTAACCTCCGGCGATAATTCGAAGCACCCATCGGTCCTGAGTGATCCTTTTCCAGGCCTTTAGGTGCTTCGAAAAAAGACCCCCGACTGGCTCCGGAGCAGCACAGCCGGGCAATCCCTCAGGGACTATGAAAGGTTGAGGAGCCACGAAAGGACTCGTGGTCTCCAGTGTTGCGGGGGCCTCTGCCGCCTCTGGGACGGCGTCTTCCTGATGAATTTCCCCCTCCTCTGCCTCTGGAGGGGGAACCTTCCTGCTGAGAGGGGTAAGACTTCTGCGATCTCCGGAACCACATCTTCCCTCCTCTTTTAGCCTTGGAATAAGGCCGAAAGGGAGTGGAAAATCATACCCCTACGGCAGTCAGAGTCTTACCCTCCTGTTCACAGCGAGTAAGTGTGTCTTTCACCTTGGGCCCAAACAGGGAGGACCCATCAAATGGGGCATCGGCGAATGAAGACTTGAAGGCCTCCGCAAAATGACACAGGCGAAGCCAGGCTTGTCTCCGTAGCGCAATGCCTGTACCCGCCGCTCTACTCGCCCCCTCGGCTGCATATGAGATGAGCCTCATGGACGAGTTCGAGATGGATGACATCGTAGCCAGCTGAGATCCAACCGTCTGGGCCAGCTCCTCAGGCAGGTTACCTAAGAGGGTATCGGATAGCTCCTTAACCAGATCCCTCTGGACTCTCCTAAAGTGCGTTAGGTAGTTCAGAGACCTCAAAGTAAAGGCCGCTGAACTAAGGGTGCGCTTGCCGTACCTATCCATGCTCCTAGACTCCTTATTAGGAGGATGGATGGACGTAGAAGCCTCTGCTACATCCTGCTGTGTAGCAGATGCCACCACCATAGCATCCACAGCCACACCTTTCGTGAGGAAGTCTCTATCTGGGGGTGCTGAAAGAAATTTGTTTGGACGAGCGGGCACCGGTTCCACAGAGTCCGGATGTTCCCACGCCCTTCGACAGATCAAATCCAAGAGCTCGTCGAAGGGCGGAGACACCCAGGAGGCGGAGGGCTGAGCCCCGAAGGCCTTCAGGAACACCGACTCATCAGCAGAGGGAGGTTTGGACTGCCAGCCGCCTCGTTGTTTTAGGGCTTCAAGGATGTCTGCAAAGGAGACATCATCCGAGGACAACTTGGGGGACCCCTCTGCATCATCGAGATCGGTGTCAGATGTCAAAGACTCGTCAGGGGAGTCAATGTGATTCCTCTTGCACGTTTTCTTCCTGGGAGGTTCATCCGAAGAGGCTTCAGAAGGACCTCCAGGAGGGGGAGAAACCCCAGCGGGGGTAACCTGAGGCCCAGGGGCTCCGCTGTCTGCTGACAAGGGAACTGCCAACGACCCAGTCTCCAAGAGTAGGGAAGGAGCCGGGGAAACTCTGGAGATGGCCAAAGATGATTTGGCTAGAGCACTCCTCATAGCCCTGAAGGCAGGACCACCAGAATCCTGGGAAGGTCCCCCCTCCATGGCCACAACAGTGGACGGTACTCCCGCCGCCGACGCACCAAGAGGAAGACTTGGGACCGAAAACATCAATCCCGAAGCCCCCCCCCCAGGGCCAAAGGAAGAAGTCCGCGCACTGAACTCCGACCCAGGAGCCGGAGTCGGAGCAAGGGTCGGGTCAGACCCTAACACCTCCACTGGTTCCACCAACACCTGCTCCAACGGTGCCGAAGCTGTTGGAGGAGGAAGAACTGTAAGGGAGTGGACCATTGGCTCTGAAGCCAAATGGGCTGGAGCCGAAACCATCTTTTGGAACACCGGAGACTGGAAGAGTCGAAGGTGCACCCTGTCGATGTCCAAATCAGACATCCTGGAAGATCTCGAGGATACCGATCGGGCCCGAACCGATTTCTCCATCGGCTCCGAAGGGCCTGGGGACCGGCTCCGAAAGGATTCCACTATTATCGGCTCCGAGGAAGCCTTCACCGAAATTTCTCGGCTCCGATAAAGACTTCGCTCCGAGGGGAAGTGTCTGAGCCGATGACCCTTATCGGCTCCAATATCAGTGGAGCCGATGAGGATGACCCGCCTCGATGCTCCAGACCTCGGCTCGAAACCAGAGGGGTCGGTAGGAGGCATCGAGGCAGACCATTCCGACCTCGGCTCCGAAGTCCGTGGAGCCGATGGAGAAGTCTGCTTGCCTTTTTTAGCCGTCAGTTCCGACTGACTGGTCGGAGCCGACACTTTCCTCTTCTTAGAAGTAGAAGGAGAGGAAGATAAAGCCTCCCCAAAAGAAGGCTTGATTAATCCTCTAAGGATTAATTTGTTTTTCCTCGCCTGGAGGACTCGAGAGGAAAAAGCATGGCACACACTGCAGGATTCTTGGAGATGTTTGGCGCCAAGACAATAGACGCACGAGGAGTGGTCGTCCGTAATGGACATTTTAAACCCACACCTCGTGCACTTCTTAAAACCGGATGGTTTATGTTCCTTAGACATAGTTATGAAAAAAGAACCAACAGTAAACTTTAACAGCTTTAGGACACAGGCACAATAGGTATGTCAAAAAATATAAACAATAAAACTTTCTTTTTTTTTTTTTTTTTTTTTTTTTTTTTACACAGTAAAGAAGAGGAAGAAAGCAAGGAGGGTCAAGACCCTCTAACTCAAACGGGTACTTGACCCACACACAACCACTAAAGTAGTTAGAACAGGGGAAGGCCTCTCTGACTGAAAGGAACTTTCTCTGACAGGAATTTTAAAGTAAAAATCAATAAAATACCAAGAGACACACTCATACACAAAAAACAGCCATTAAAACAGCTTTTGGGTTGAAAAAGAGAAATTTTCTGACAGGAAAAGATACTATAAATATAGTACTTAGCCCAGCCAATGTTGAGACCACGTCCAAGCTCTGTAAGCGGCAAACGAGATCTGGGGGATTAGTGGTGGTGCATCCTGGGATAAAGAAAGCTCAGCCAATAAGAGGCCTCGCTCTATAGCATAAGCGTGCTGAGTCGGAGCTGAGGGATCGGCTCCGAACCCATCATTCAGAATGTAGGCGAGATTGGATCACATAACATCATATACTTTTAAAAGGGAAGTTATATCCGTCATTTTGAAGGTAAAGTGTGTTCAGTGATCTCCTATTGATCTAGTAAACTAGTTTGCTAATAGGTACAGTGATTATTACAAGAAGATAGCGTATGGTTAAACAAATGGCCAGAGCTAGTGTTCAATAGGAAAATTAAATTTATTCCTTGGATGACGTTCTGTTCTTAGAGATTTATTTATTGGTTTAATTTTGCTAGTTTGACAGATTGCGATGTAAATTTTTAACATAACCATGCTGCATTTACTGTTTCAATGGACCTGCAGTTAACTATTCTGGCAAGGCTGGTATGCAAACTTTTGACAGTTAGACTGCGATGTAAGTTTTTCAGATAACTATGCTGTGTTTATTGTTTCAATGGACCTGCAGTTTACTATTATGGCAAAGCTGGCATGCAAACTTGTAAAAGTATCCTCACACACATTGAGTATAACTAGAGAGATGTTTTACTATACATAAGAAGAGATGAAGTTGTACATTTTATTGACTATGCCTTGAAACTGAGAGTGGATAGGGTTGCTGACATCACTTACTTTGCATGTGGTACATAAGGCTAAGTGAAAGGCTTAATTAATGATCTGAATGTATGAGACGTTATAAGTAAGTATATAGTGTTTGTTTGCTTTGTGCTCATTTGTGTTTATGGTCTGAAGATGCCACATTACACAGTGTAAGCACTAACCTGGTATTAAAAGTTTTTACTACAATTTATGATGTTTGGAGCCATGCTACATACCATCGTTATTTTCATTTCTGCTGTTTGCTCATTTCAACTGTGTGCGTTTGCTAGCTGGTTGTTCCTCTGCCTTTTGTTGTCTGTTTAACTAATACCTCCATTTGTCCAGTCTTTGAGATGGTTATTTAGTGCTATTCTTGGTTTATTGGGAAACCATACAAATTTTAGAATTATAGAGTTCAATTTCTTTATAATGGTTTTGGGTGGAGGTAAAGAGAGAAATTGTACTATATATAAAATTTTAGGAAGTATAATCATTTTGATAATTGAAAATCTTTCCTCCATAGTAAAGAAGTGTTATTTCAATTGCTTATAAGGGTTTCAATATCTACTAGACTAGACTTGTAATTGATATCTATTATCTTTTTAATGTTTTCTGCAATGACTATTCCTAAATATGTTAACTGTTGCTCTTTTGCTATATATTTCTTAAATTTTTCTTGTATATCTTTATTACCATCATTTATAGACAGGATTTTCATCTTATTTTCATTGAAAGGGAGACCCAATTTTCTATAGAAGTCTTTTATTATTGTAAAAAGAGTTGTGAGAGATTTATTAAAATCTTTTAAGGTCAAAAGAATAAATCTTTTAAGGTCAAAAGAATATCATCGGCAAATAACTGCATCTTGATGATTAGCTCTTTGTTCTTTGACACTCTTTTAATATCAGTGTGTGATCTTATAAGGTCTGAGTGTATCATTTCTGACAGTTTTAATTAGTCTCTCATAAAAACATCAATCTGTTTAGATATGAGATATTCCAAGCCAGCAGTTGTCTGAACTCTGCAAAAGTGCTTCAGTATATTGTCCCTCACTGTATTGTTAAATGCCTGTGAAGCTATGTTAGATTTTTACGTTTTAAGTTTAGAACTGTGTTCTTTTCTCAGAACTGAATTCTGCAGAAGTGCTTGACTAAAGCTCTGTCAGACTGTGAAACTGAGATACAGTTTCAGATCACCCTGCTATTAGAACCAGTGAAAAGCCTTTAGTGATGGATGCAGCCATAATAGTTTGCCAAAGGCAATTTCTATTAGTATAATAGAAGCCAACAAGATAATGGGAAAGGCTGCATAAAGGGTAAAACAGCTTGTATGAAGGCCATGGGAGCCATTATTCTTAAAGTAGCCCATGATACAGTTTTCTGCATTCCTGAAGTGGAACTTAAAGACAGATGGAGCAAAAGAGGTTCATCAGACTGTATTCATGTACTCCTAATTGTTCTATATGTGTAGAACACCCTCCAGCCAATTGCTTCAATGCATATTTTGAATGTCTACTGTGATTGCATGATAAATCTTTTAAATTTGAAACAATTAGCTAATCGGACAAGGTGGTGGTGGCAGTATTTACATTCTGCTCGATCTTTAAACACACTTGGATTCTGTCACCATGGCACGATGTTAAAATACCAAACTGAAAGCCTTTTTATGTCACATTCTATAAGTTAGGTCTTTTATGTTACTGATCACTTAATAATTAACAAATATTAATGTATTTTGATTAGCTGTTAATTATATGGTTAACATAATGGCCTGCATTCATAGATAATGATGCTTTGGTGTAACTTTCCCAGAACTGATGTGCTGAGTGGTGCTGCTATATCATTTAGTGATTCATAGTTATCCACATTCCCAAAAGGGCAGTATCTCATCATCCAAAACTTTGCATGACTATGAGCCACTCCTGTGAGCCAGTGAAACAGCTACTCAGTGGAGCACCTATCACTTGTGCTGCTATATAACACATGTACTATGAAGACCACAAGCAGGCACTGAGTGACCCCCTCTGACACACATGTGCGCGCTCACACACACACACACACACACACACACACACACACACACACACACACACATACACACACACACACACAAACACATACATAAATAACCACTCATACAGAGGGACTCACAGACCCACTTACACTCTATTCCAGTACTCACACACAGTGACACTCAGATATACACATGTACACACCAGATTCACACATAAACACACACACCACAACGTACATACATATGTAATGCATAAAGGGTGATATGCATTCAGTTTACCTGCAGTAGATTCACACATTTGAAATGCATAGGTGTGTAGGGAAAGATTGTCATGTATATTTACACATTCATAACCCTGCTTAGAACAGCACTTGTGTAGTATAGGTGTCTATGGATCTCATACTGTAGTCTTCTAACAGAGGAAGTATGTTGGAAAATTAATTTACTTAGACACCCACTCGCAGACTATTGCATTATCTTATGGCAGTATGAACTTCATTGTCTGTTAATACACAGTGGTACTTACAAACAGTGATACGGGTCTATAGATTGGAATAGTTTTGTGAAGTACTTGCTTGTGTCGGTTACTTTGCAAGTTGACTATACATACTAGCCTACATATCATTTTGTCTTTTTAACATCAATGAGTGTAATAAAAAAAAAACATGATTAATACATATAACCACAATGTTTCATTGCCAAGAATTTCTGTAAGTTGCTGTAAATTATTTTCCTCTATCCTTATTCTTCAGTATTCTCAACTGCTTACCTGGCCTACCATTTCTCTTCATAATTGTCTTCTCATAAGTAATTCACAAACTTTTAATTTTGTGCAGATCCACATTTCCTCAAACTTCTCCTATGATTAAGGTAATATTTCATTTTCTCAGGCTAGTCACAGCATACAGATATAGTTAGTAAATGCATATTTTAAGGTTTATCTGCTGTATCCAAAGTGAGCTCTTTTCGCTGAGGTAGAATCTGCAGTATTCTTTCAATTCAGCTGGTTTGTTAGTAACCATTTTTAAACATAATACATATTGCATGACTTACTGTCTCATAGATTAACAACTTATCAAGTGAAAAATGTTACAGCAATTTACTAAAAATTATAATATCATGCTTAAAAATGTATTGTCTTCTTTCCAGCTAATGAGATACTATTAAGCATTATGTAATTATATTAAAATGAGCTAGTATTGTTAAGTCTGAATAATCTCAATGACTATTTCAAGTGAGAATTAATGGCAAACTGAACTATTGACTTTATTAATACAAGAGCATGCTATTTCAATATTTTTCCACTGTATAAAGTAATTGTATATGGAGATGCTAACTGTCTTAAAACACAGAAATGAATAAAATTATAATGCACTAAACTGTTGAAAGCATTACTTTAATTTCCAAGAATCATTTTAACAGATAGCACATTGACCCTTGATGGTGGAAGACTAGAAGACTGTTGGTTCTATTCCCACTCCAGGTAAATGGATTTTTGACACAGCAGTGTGGCATTGGAAGACCTGAGTTTGTTGTTCCTCGGATGAGATGTTAAACAAAGATCCTATCTGCCTGAGTTAGTAGTAGCTCAGGTGGATGTAAAATGTCCCATGGCACCTATCAAGAAGAGTATGACAGGTTTCCTGATGCCTTGGCTGAATTTCCCCCATTATGTACAAATACTTGGGTCTCCCCTGAAAAGAGGCCACTAGCCTAGTGGGACTAACCCAGTCATAAAGGATAAATAAATAAATAAATAAATACAACTTAATAACATACTGAACTAATAGAATTCAGAATTAAGTTCAAGAATCTACTTTAAGTAGGTAATAATAAATAAAACAGGCAAAGAATGATGCTGGAGTGATTTTATTATATAGTTTGGTAGCACAGAAGCTGTTTGTGTATGACTATTAATTGATAAATGTCACTTTAGCACATATCAGTTTATTATTTTTGCAGAAAAGCCACATTGATCAAACAGACCAATCCATTGGCTCTATGGCTGTGAGGGATAAAGTCTTTACTATGACTGAGTTTCAATTAGTGGCCCCGCCTTAGAGAAGCTAGACAGGGTGGGTTAGAAATGAAGGGTGGGGTAGGAAATAAGGGATGTGCCCTTTTGTGTGGGTAGGAAGGGACTGCTTGCACTCAGTGGTACACTGTGGTCTCCCTGGGAAAGACTGGAATGACCACTCTTCATTTTATGAGAGTAGAGGCAGTGCCACATTGTGGGAAAACTACTTGCAGAAGGTGAATGGATGTCACCTGCAGATGGCTCATTACATGCCTCTCTCCAGCACCCTGTTGAGAGTTCATAGTTCACATCAGAGAGAAAATAAGAAAAATGTGAACCTCCCCAATGGCTGTCTAAATTACAACACCTCCTAGTCAACCCTCACCCCTGTGAAGGGGAGCAAATGGATTGACAGGGCAGGAGGGGACTGATAGCTTATTGACAGTGAGAATAAAGATCTACAAAAAGCAGGCCAACCCAATATTTTATGTAAGCTTTATAGGATCATAGGAGGTTACTAGGCTATTGGCCCTGAAGTCTTTATAAGCTCAGCCAAGAGTTTAGTCCATGTTTAGACAAGTCAGCACCCAATGCCCCTGTCCAGCAGGGACACGGGTGGAATCCCAGGAGTATATTTTCTGTTTCCCATCCAGTTATCCAGGTTTCACTTAAAAAGGGGTAAAGAGGTACTCTGCTTAAAATGGAGAGGGAGTCTGTTCCATAGATGGGGTAGTCTCTGGGACACAAATCTCTCCCGCCAACAAGTCTTGTTGATGTCATAGACCAGGATGAGGCCGCATGTGCGAGTTTCTCGAGTGGAGCTTGACTTGCAGATATGCAGCAGTCCCATTAAGGTGGGGTCTGTGATCACCTTGTATCCAAGATGGAGGTCACCTCTGAGGAGTCTGTATGAAACTGAGTCGAGGGATAGGGCTTTTAGCCTATCTGTGTATGATAGATGTTTGAGGCCCTGGATTCTCCTGGTGAGGAAACTCTGTGGTCTCTCCAGCTGCTGCATGTGCTTTGCGAGGTACATGCGGAAAGGGATGTTGCACTCAATAATGGGCCTTACAAGCAAAGAATACAGGGATTTTATGACCTCCTTGTCCTTGGATGAGATACCCTTACTTATGAGGTGAGCCATGTAGAAGGCTTTCCATACAACAGAAGCCACATGGTGGTCAAACGTCAGGTTGCTATCAACGTGGGTGCCCAAATCCCTCATGACTGATTGCATGCTTAGGACGTTGCTATTAATGTGATAATTTGTGGGGATTTCACTCTTCCCAAAGGGGATAATGATGCATTTTTTGGTATTCAGCTTGAGGCCATGTTTCTGGCACCAGTCATTTGTCTGACTGAGACCTTCTTGGAGGATGTCTACATGACTAGGGGAACTGATGACAGCACCCAGCTTGCAGTCCTCTGCAAACTTGGCCAGTCATAGCCCACTGGTTTTGGCCTGCACCTCAGAAAAGTATATCCCAAATAACAGAGCCCCAAGACCGAACCCTGGAGTATGCCGCTTGTTAAGGGTCTACTGCTTGAGATGGCTTCCTCTTTTTTGACTAGGTGGGTTCTATCAGTGAGCCAGTTTGCTACCCATCTGGTAACATATGGATGGATGCCTAGTTGAGAGAGTTTATCTATTATGCCTGAATGGGGAATAGTGTCAAAGGCTTTGGCCAGGTCAAGATAGGCTGTGTACGCTGCCTTCCCCTCATCCATGGCTTTGGTGACTGTCTCAAAGATGTCGACCAAATCTAGCAGACATGACTTCCCCTTGATGAAGCCAAACTGTGTGGGATCAAGTGTTTGGAGGTTGCCAATGTCCTTGTTAATGAGGTCCATGATAATCCATTTCATGGCCTTCCAGATAAGGCTAGTTAGGCTGATGGGTGTATAATTTAGCAGATCGGTTGATGCTCTGCCTTTGTGTAAAGGGATGACAGTGGCTGTCCTCCGCTCAGCTGGGACAAAACCAGTACTCAGGCTTTGGTTGAATAGGGTGCCAAATGGTGCTGCAAGTTCCTGCCTGAGTTCACATAAGATGCAGCCTGGTATGTTATCGGGTGCCATGGTGTCTGTATTTTTTGCCTTTGAGAGAGCAGTGATGACCTGTTCCCTAGATATAAGGGGAAGGGAGCAGGTACTTGGAATGGCCTGATTTACTGATGGGGAGACACAGGGGTGAAGTTTTCATTGAATCTGTCTGCTGTATCTATGGCATGTGTATATGTGGTGTCCTTGACCACCAGTTCTGAACAGATCTGGATGCTTCCTTTGAGGTTGCAGACATATGTGCAGAAGGCCTTATGACTGTCTCTAGTAGATGGATTCAGTGTTTGCTTTGGAGGATTTCATTAGTGCTCTTAGGCTAGTGAAATCTTGTTCAGGCTAAGGAGACATTGTTTCCAATTGGTCACCTGCTCCTTCTTGGTCTTGGACAGAAAATGTTTCCTTTTGTTATAGAGTTTATTTATTGCAGATGTCCACACAGGTTTACTCTTCCTTGCGGAGGATGATTTAGTTCTGTCGGGTATTCCTGATTTCATGCATCTATATACATGCTTGTATAGTGCTTTGGTGTAGTTTTGAATATTGGTGCCAGATCCTATGGTTGGGGAGGGGGCTGTGAAGCTGTTTATACCATCCCTCAGGAGGCTGTAAGCAGCTTTGGAGAAGTTTTTATGTCTGATCCTAGCTAGAGGCAGGTTAGGGAGATGGTGACTTTGAAAGTGACCACTTTATGGTCGGATCTTACCAGTGAGGATGATACTATAGGGATGCTGCAGTGGTTACTCATGTTGGTTCAAACAAAGGCCAAGATATTATCACCTCTTGTTGGGGCATCTACTAGCTGGTCCAAGGCATTTGCACTGACAAAACTGAGGAATCTCTAGACATTTGTGTTCTGGCATGAGTAGTTTTTCCAATCTATGTTTGTATGTTTGTGATATTAAAGTCACCCAGGATCAGGGTAAAGGGTTGAATCTTGATAGATTCGAACAGGTCCAAATAGGCAGATTGGGCATCTTGAGTCAGATTTGGGGGCTGTTAGCTAGTTATGATTTGAATAGGGATCTTGTCAATGGTTAACTGCACCTGCAGTGTCTCCTGTGAGTCATACTGTTTGACCAGCCTATATGTGTGTGTGTATGTCTTTAATGTACATTGAAACTCCACCTCATTTGGCTTTTATGCCCACAGTTTGGGGTCTGAATTTATGATAAGATGAGTAACCAGGTAAGGCTGGGGTTCTCTCTGCAGCTTTGAACCAAGTTTCTGTGACTGCACAGGTGTCAGCATTTTCTAGGGTTAAGAAAACTTGCAATGAGTGAAGTTTCATGCTTTGACTCCCAGTGTTTAGCAGCATGACTTTTAATTTGCATTTTGTTTAAATTTTTATGCTGGTTTTATCGACCTCAGGACTTTTTCCTAAAAAGGCACTATGGGGAGGCAAGAACTTTTGCCAGAGGTGAGACAGATGCAGGCCATCTCTGGCAAAGCATTGTGGTCTGTTGATCATATCTTCTCAGGCTGGCAGGTACTGGATCCTCCTGGAATGACACCAGAAACTAAGCCAATTGTTAAAGTCAATCATTTTCTGTTTGTATTGAGGCATCATTCTGGGTGATGGCAGAATGCTGCTTAAGTCTAGGGACATACCTGCCTGGGACACATAATCAGTGAGCTCAATCATGTCTTTCTTCATATAGTCCAGAGAGATGCATCTGAAGTCATTCATGCCAACATGAACTATGACAGAGTCATAAGAGTACCTGTTGTTGAGAGACATGTGATATGGCAGATTCTGGCATCTGACACACAACTAACTGTGACTTTCTCCTTATCCAGCTTGGTGAGAGGCACATATGTGTGTCATACAATAGAGTTTCCTATGACTAATATGTAAGGTTTATGGTGAAGCCTTAGTGGCTTTGAGACACAGGTGCGTGGACTATGTATGGTATGTGGTGTGGAGGGCTGTGGAGATTGCGTGTGTTTTTGCCTCGGAGATCTCCTTATTCATTACAATAAGCAAATTCAGCAACTATAATAGGAAACCTAGGACTCTTTCCACTTTCAGTTCTATGTAAGCACCATTGTTTTAGTATATTCATCCTCACCAATATTGCAAGACACATTACTAATATTAATGTGTATGAACATTTTCTAATAAAGCATACTTTTCAAAGAAAAGCTAGACAGCGAAGCCAAGAGCAAGACCAATAGTTTGTTAGAATGCTGTGCAAAGCTTTCAGGTTAAACAACCCTTCTTTAGTGCAGTATAAACTCATTAAAATCAACTATATTTTAAAAGAAAAGACAAGACAGCAAACCAATCAAATGATAAAAGCAATCAATGGCTAAAATTTCTTAAAGTTACATACCCTTTTGTACATGAACCAATAAATAGACTTAATTAAAATTTATAGCAAGAATTAAAAAAAATAGCTAACAGTGTTAAATACAAACATTAAAAATCATTTTAAAATATCATATAAGCAAATAGTTAAGTCTAAATACATATAGTTATTATAAACCATTATATAAATACTTAGAAACATTTTTCAGTATATACATAGTCATACCTGCATCTGTTAATCTAATATTGGTTTAACACTTACACTTGCATTAAGGTTCATATATAAGAGGGTTGCTTTTTTCATTTGACTGGTTCACTGTGTCTTGTCTTTTCTTTAAAAATGTAGTTGATTGTGGCTGTTTTTTGTTGTTGATAACATTTGCATAGGTTCCGTTCTGTTTCTTGGATATTTGGCTCTAATAAAGCATATTCACAGCAACAACATCACAAAAAAGAAACTAAGAAGTTGGCTGGCTTTTTATTACTGAATTTACTTATCTCCCCCTATCATTTAAGTTAATCTTTTGTTAATTACCTAATATAATTATTTAGTATATATTTCCAGCATGGTTCTCATTCAATCTATTGTTACAAGAGTAATATAACATCATCTTCTGGTCAGTTCCCTATACTTTCTCTCAGGTAACAGCTTGCCAACATATTTATCCCAAAATGCTCTCTGAGTACATGCTCTCTATAACTAAGAGCTCAGGAACAAGGATTGACTGGTCAATTCCAGTGTTTCTATTTTGCTTTCATTCTGTGGTACTTGCTTCTTTTAGTCGAGCTACAAGATGGTGAGCATTCTGCATCTACCCTGTGCTGATTTCAAAGCTGCTGAGAGAATCTACAAAACTAAGTGCCATTTTTCAATTTATTCTGACTTATACTGCACTTGTATTTGATTAACTGTGCTGCTTTATTAACTTGCATTACATCTGCACTGTATTATTTCACTGTTTTAATGTCAAACTGTTTGAGTGTGAACTATTCTGCTATTATATTTGTGTGCATCTGTTCTCCTGTGTTAAATCGACCTAAACAGAGTTTAAATATCTTTAGCATAGTCTGGTTACAGGTTTTGCTGTATAGAGACCTGTTTGTGTGATTCCTGTGTTTCCTGCTACGCCATCTTGTGTTGGCTGGGGACTACCTGCACGTAGTAGGAGTAAGTGAACTTATTAGAACTGGTCAGGCATAGGGTGTTTAGCTAAGAGCTCAGGGCTGATTGGTCAATTCCAGTGTTTCTATTTTACTTTCATTTTTGTGGTACTTAAAGCCCATGTTTGTGTGGGTTTGTGCTTGTTTGCATTTCATGCACTACCGCTGCTCTGTTTTAACCCTTTGTGAGGTATCTCAGCTGCATTATTCCCCTACCAGCACTCATATGTAAGTGAGGCCCTCCCTTGCAGCTACTGTATTGATTTTATCCAGCCTTACTAACACCTATATGTACTCTCCTCAGATAGTACCCATTCTACTATCCCTGACCTCTCTTCCACAGATTCTGACAACCATGGATGGACAAATTCCTATGGTTTCTCCTGCTCGTTTGGTTGATATGGGGATCCTGAGACAGTGTAGCAACTGTCTCATGTACACAGACAACCCTCTGCTACTACCACCTAGGAACACAATATGTGAGAGATGCAATTACATTAAGAACCTAGAATCCTTGCTGTCTCAATCACAAGCCATTACATCTGGCACTGAGAAGGTTGTCTGCTCAAACACCACAATCACCACACCTCTAACACCACCCACACCTGCACAACTCAGTCCCACATATGCAGAGGTTCTCAACAAAAACATACCTAAACAAAAGAGACCTCTGAAGCAAAAACACGCATGCACATCACAACCCACATCACCAAACACCACACATAGTACACATGCCTGTGTCTCCCAGCCTCTAAAGCCCAGCCACAAACCTAACAAACTAGTCATAGGAGACTCTATTGTGCGATACACAGATATGCCCTCACCAGGCTAGAAAAGGAGAAAGTCACAGTAAGTTGCTTGTCAGGTGCTAGTATCCATCATATCACACGCACAGTCAAGCCTCTCAACAACAAGTACTGCTATGACTCTGTCATAGTCCATGTTGGTGTGAGTGACTTGAGACATACCTCTCTGGACTATATGAAGAGAGACATGATTGAGCTCACTGAATATGTGTCCCAGATAGGTATGTCCCTAGCCTTAAGCAGCATCCTACCATCACCCAGAAAGATGCCACAATGCAAACTGAAAATGATTGACTTTAACAATTGGCTTAGTTTCTGGTATCATTCCAAGGGGATCCAGTATCTGACAGCTTGGGAGGACATGACTGACAGACCACGATGCTTTACCAGAGATGGCCTTCATCTGTCTCCCCTGGGCTTCAGACTTCTGACAAACGTTCTTGCCTCCCCCATAGTGCCTTTTTAGGCAAAGTCATGAGGACAAAATTACCAAAGTAAAAAATTCTTCTAAATGAAATGTAAAGGTCATGCTGCTAAACGCTAGGAATCTTAACATGAAACTGCACTCATTGCAAGCATTCCTCACCCTGGAAGATGCTGACATTTGTGCAGTCACTGAAACCTGGTTCAAAGCTGTGGAGAGCACCCCAGCCTTACCATGTTACTCATCCTACAATACCTTCAGACCCCAAACAGAGGGCTACAAAGCCAAAGGAGGTGGAGTTTCCATATTTATCAAAGATATACACACCTCCAGACTGGTCAAACAGTGTGACGCACAGGAGACACTCCAGGTTCAGTTAACTGTTAACAAAACACCTATTCAAATCATAGCTAGCTACAGACTCCCAACCAATACTCAGGACACAAACTCCATCTATCTGGACTTACTTGAACCCATCAAGATTCAACCCTCTACCCTGATCCCAGGTGACTTTAACTACTCAACCACAGAGTGGAAAACCTGCTCTAGCCCAAACATGAATGCCCAGAGGTTCCTCAACTTAGTAAATGCCAATACATTGGATCAGCTGGTCAACACCCCCACAAGAGGTGAAAATATCCTTGACCTGGTACTAACCAACATGAGTAGCCACTGTAGCACCCATACAGGGTCATCCTCCTTGGTAAGATGTGACCATAAAGTAATCACTTTTGAAGTCACTATCTCCTCTGACCCTGTCCACCCTTATCAGGGTAAAAAAAAAAAAAAAAACTTTTCCAAAGCTGAGTACAACCTCCTGAAAGCAGGTATAAGCAGCTTCACAGCCACTGTCCCTTCAGTTTGAACTAGCACTAATGTCCAAGCCTACACCAAAAAAATATATGAACATTTGCATAGCTGAACGGACTCAGCGATACCTGACAGAACAAATCATCGTCCTCAAGGAAGAGTAAACCTGTCTGTTGGACAGCAGCAATAAACAAACTCTATAATAAAAGGAAATAATTGCTGTCCAGGACCAAGAAGGAGCAGGTGCCATACTGGAAGCAATCTCTCCTTTATCTGAAGCAGCAAATAAGGTCACTGGTGAAATCCTCCAAGGCTAACTTCGAGTCCACATTTTCCACATCCACTAAGAACAATCACAAGGCCTTCTTCACATACGTATGCAATCTCAAAGGTAACACACAAATCTGCTCTGAACTGGTGGTCAAGAACACCCCACCCCATACACAAATGCCATAGATATAGCCAACCTGCTTACAGCCAGGTTCAGTAAAAACTTTAACCCCCTGTCCCCCCATCAGTAAACTAGGACATCCCCAACACCTGCCCCCTACCCTTCATCACCAGGGAGCAGGTCTTTAATGCCCTCTCAATGGTAAAAAATAAAAATACAGTCTCCATGAGACCCAACAGCATCCCTGGCTGCATCCTACATGAACTCAGTCAAGAGCTCTCAACACCATTAGGCACCCTATTTAACCAAAGTCTGAACATCGGCTTCATCCCAGGTGAATGGAGGACAGCCACTGTCATCTGTCTAATCAAAGGTGGAGCATCCACAGACCCAGTTAATTATAGGCCCATGAGCCTAACTAGCCTGATCTGCAAGGCCATAGAATTATTATTATAGACCTTATAAACAAGGACATTGGCAACCGGCAAACACTTGACCCCCACAGTTTGGTTTTGTCAAAGGGAGATCATGGCTGTTAAAGTTGGCTGACTTCTTTGAAAAGGTCACTAAATCCATGGATGAGAGGAAGACGGTGCCGCCTACCTTGATCTAGCCAAAGACTTCAACATTATTCCCCACTCAGACATAATAGATAAAATCTCCCAGCTAAGTACCAACCCATATGTTACCAGATGGGTAGCTAACTGGCTCACTGATAGAACCCACTCAGTCAAAGTAGGGGAAGCCACCTCTAGTAATAGACCTGTAACAAGCAGCATACCCCAAGGATTGGTTTTGGGGCCTCTACTATTTGAGATATATTTTTCTGAGGTGCAAGCCAAAACCAGTGATCTGTGGCTGACCAAGTTTGCAGATGACTGCAAGCTGGGCACTGTCTTAAATTCCCCTAGTGATGTGAACATCCTTCAAGAAGGCCTTACCCAAACTAATAACTGGTGCCAGAAGCATGGCCTGAAACTTAATGCCAATAAATGCATCATTATCCCCTTTGGGGAAAATGGCACCTCCACTAATTATTACATTAATAACAACATGCTAAGCATGCAATCAGTCATGACTGACTTGGGCACCCAGGTTGATAGCAACCTAACTTTAGACCACTACATTGCCTCTGTTGTACGGAAGGCTTTCTACATGGCCCACCTCATAAGTAAGGATATTTCATCCAGGAACAAGGAGGTCATAACATCCCTGTACTCCTCCCTTATCAGACCCATTATTGAGTACAATGCCCCTTTGGCATGTACCTTGCCAAGCACATGCAGCAACTGGACAGACCACAGAGGTTCCTGATCAGGAAAATCCAGGGTCTTGAACATCTATCCTATGCAGATAGGCTAAAATCCCTTTCCTTCTACTCAGTCTCTTACAGACTGCAGATGTGACCTGAGTCTGGCATACAAGGCCATCTCAGACCTAGCCTAGATGGAGTTGCTACATATCTGTAAGTCAAACTTCGCTCACGCAACCGACATGTAATAGACACACATCTGGTTCCTCTATATGACTTAAAGGCAGAGATATCCTTATATACATTGTATCCCTGTCTCCTGACCTATCACACATTGTCCTCAATACCTTCACAGACTTTCATGTAAACAAAACCAGTAATATTTGATTTCCGTTATCAATCCCATAAAAGGCTTTCTGCAATTCACTTCTAAGAGAAGGACTAAAATATCCTTCTCTTTGTATGCCTTTCTCAACAACAAAATGTTTTCTACATGTTAACACAAGAATGTGCCTACCAGTAGCAAAACCTCAATGATTACCGTCAAATTCTGTACTCGCCTAACTATCACATTTGCCAGTAGCTCCATGAAGAGCTTATAATCATGATTTAAAAAGGATATTTGCTTATGATTCCCTTCCATTGGAATCACTGTTAATTATAGCTCTGTCACTGACACTGGTATTTGCTTTGTCTACAGTACTGAGTTAAATTATATTAATGGCTTAAACCTCATCTGTTCTGACTTCAAACCCTCAAAATCAACCAATAGAAAATCAGTACTATGAGGTTTCCTATGAATGTCTCCTTCAAACATCCTGCTCAACTCCACCGGTGTAATTAAAACAATGAAACTATCACTTCCCTCCTTCTTAAGCTTTATCAGCTCTGAACTTTCAAAATAAAAATAAAAAATCTCTGTAGTTCATGTTCCTTCTTCCTCCCAAATTGTTTGATCATCAAAGATCTTTTATAATATTGCCTAATCACCATTGCATTGCACTTAGGCAATTAAACTTGCTAGGCCATCTATCCCCATGACACCACGCACTCACAACTTACAACTTACAGCATGACCTACTCCCCAGAAAAGTATCTGAGCCTACATAACATTATCCAATCACACTCCCCAAGCAGAATGCTGTGGTCTGCTGATAAAACTCTACTTGCCAGATCCAAACCCTGCAACAAAGATAGAGACTCCCCTTACTCCATCTGCATCTCCAAAAAGTAGAATAGTATCCCACACCCACATTGGCAAATAAATAACTAAAGTGTTTTAAATCACAATTCAAAACACACCTCATGAACACATAGCTCTGCATGTGTACCCCCTGGATAAGTTTATTCCATCCAGCTTGTTTCCTAACAAAACGCTATCTCCCCATGCATACAACTTTCCTTTTTAGCTTAAAAGAGAAACTTCAACCATCCATATTCATGATACAGTAATATACTCTATTTCTGACTTCTTCTAACCCACTTCCTATATTAGCATACTCAGTTATTCTATTACCTCCAAATGTACAGATGTCTTATTTCACCAGCATACTGTCACCTAGTTGCCTTCATTCACTTGCCTACTGCTATTCCCATCTTTATTTTCACTTTGCAGTAAGAGCAGGGCATTATGTAATGACCCCCTTACCATTACATAACTATTTCATGGAGACTTATGATTTCACATCATTTTTGAGTATATGAGTTTATTTGTATTGACATGATATCTAAGAGAAGCTTTATTCTGAGCTTGGCAACAAAGATAGAGAGGATGGAGTTCATATGATGATTTGTGGGGTTTGAGGTTTTTGTAAATTCTTAGTTTTTTGACAGGAGATCCTGTGAAGGGATGTACTACTAACTGCATGACCAGATGGCAGGGTACTTATTGGGTGAACAAAATATAGTTCAAGTTAATTTTAAGTAGCTGAAGGTGAGCAGAAAGTTTACTTGAGAGCTGTACAGTGAAGCATTGCATTTTGGAGATTCGCTGTGTACTTTACCATTTTTTAAAAACCTTATTCCGGTATTGAGACCGAAGCATTCTGTAGGTTGGACAGTACTGGGGCACTATACATGGTTCTAGTTAAGATAGAGGAAAAGCTAATGTAATGCATGCTTAGTCAGGAAACGTGTGAGTCTATATAACAGGCTACACTTTTAATAAGCTGTTTTCTGTTTCCCACATAACAGTCAAATTTCATTTGTTGGTCAATACTGATGCCAAGCAGCTTCAAGACATCTACTACCTTAATTACTCTGCCTGAGGCTCCCTTAGTTTCTTAACCTTGAATTATCTTCTGTTTTCTCCCTTTCCACTTAACTTTAAAAAAATGCACTTTATTCAGCTGCTTTTACTATTTTTTGTCATTTGTTAACCGGGTTAGTCCAACTGAGTCAGTGGCCCGTTTTCAGTGGAGACCCGAGGAGAAAAGTTACAAAAAAGAAAAACATCTGACAATGAAGTTTTATGCAAACATTACAATAATGTGCTTTACATGAGAACATTAGAAATTTACAAAAGGCCTAACAATGAAGTACATAAACATTACAATAATGTGCATAACATGCAGTACAAAAGTTAGATTTTTTTTGGTTTGTTTTGTTTTTAATCAACAAAAAGAGAAATATATGCAAATAAGATAGGACACTTGCAATAGGAGGGTGTTAAAAGTGTGAGAGGTAGTAAGGTGGGATTTAAGTGGGATCATTGCAGTGACAGGTGTTGGCATTTAGGAGAAAAGTTTTAAGTTTAGATTTAAAGAGATTTATTTTAGACATGATTCAGATGTTTGTTCCAAGCATGGGAAATACTATATTTGTAAAGAAGTTTACCAATGTTTTTGTTTGGTTTATAAGTGTCCAGAAGGAGCTGGTCAGAGCTGCAAAGAGTTCCAAGAGGGGTATAATGTGATATTAGAGAGGACAGTGCAAGACAGGAAAGGGATTTTAAGAATAGAGTATGTAATTTGCAGCTGGGAGTGAAGCAGGAGCTGAGGGACGTAAAGCCACTGGAGTTGTTTTAGTGCATGGCAATGATATTTGTAGGGTTGGTTACTAGCAAATCCTGCAACACTATAGTATGATTGACAGAGTTTAGCCAGAAGGGTAGATTGTAGATGTGAAAAGATGGGGGAGGCATAAAGTAGACACAGAAGGAGGGTCTGATCTAGTTTCCCCCTAGAGTCAGGGGCTAGATATTTTTTATGTCTGTAGAGTAGGCCGAGTTTTTGATTGTTTTTTTTTTTTTTGATACAGTGCTGAATATGGGTATCAAATTTTAATTGGTCAACAATAATAACGCCAAAAAGTTTAGTATGCGGGTCAGGTTGTATGATGGTATTGTCGAGAGAAGAAATGATGAAGGTTGTTTTGAAGTTAGAGAGGGTTTTTGGAAAAAAAGAGTAGTAGCTTTGTTTTTTTTTGGGATTTAGAATTAGTTGGTTGTCGGTTAGCCATTTTTCTACAGATAGGATCCTATGTTGAGTAGTAGAGAGCAGGTTAGAGAAACTGTCAGAATAGGTAATAAAGGTAGAGTCATCCATATATTGTGTCAGGGAGGATGCTGTGCAAGAAGTCTGCAATTGGTTTGTGAAAATATTAGAGTAGAGGGCCAAGAATTGAATCTTGAGACACCCCAGTTTGGATTGGTAAGTAAGGGGAGCAGGAAGTCTGCCATCTTACTGATTGTTGTCTATTAGTGAGATAGCTAGTGTGCTATTCAATAGTAAAGGGAGATGAGTGGATTTGTGATAGTTTATTGAGAAGTTTGAAGTGTGATACAGTATCAAATGCTTTAGAAAGGTCAAGAAAGAGGCAAGAAACCAGTAAATTTTTGTCCATGGCTTCAGCAACAGTTTGAGTAAAGGACAGTAGGGCAGTAGTTGTACTATGATGGGGTCTGAAGCCATGCTGCATAGGGGTTAGGAGGTTATTATCTAGTAGGTACTTAATAAGCTGTTTGTAAATGTATTTTTCAAGGAGTTTAGTTAGCGGAAAGAGGATAGCAATAGTTCCGTAGGTGGATGGTTCATTGCTGTTGCCTCCCTTGTGTAATGGAGTGATAAAAATGAGTTCCATATATCTGGGACTGTGGATTCTTGAATAGATCTATTGATCAGGATAGAGGCAGGGTAGGCTTTTGAGTGAGTGGCTAGTTTAAAAAAGAGGAGGGGAGATTGTTAGAAGAGGGGGAGCATGGCTTCAGCTTAAGCAGGATAGACTTGATGTAAGATGTCTGGATGAGGTCGAGTGTGAAAGAGGAAGTATTTTAATGTATTTGTGTTTCTTCCTATTTCTTACTACTTTATTTTGCTTTTTCTGCTTGTTCTTAAAAGTGTCAATTGCATTTATTCTGTTGCATTTATTGCTGCTTGGTAGAAGCCCGATTAAATTGTAACTGTTATTCTAAACCTCCTAATTTTGGTTTAAGCACTTGGGCTTCAGACCAGTTGTTTTACATTAAGAAGGTTTATAGACTATACTCTTGTGGCAGGAGAGGTAGCTTACATCCTTCTAAGCAGGAAATTGCTGGTTAAAGGCTTAGTGTGTCTGCTATTCTAAAAGTGTTTTAGTTCTGGTTTAAGTGCATCAGCTTCAGGCCAGTTATTTTACATTAAGAAGCTTTGTGGTCTACACTTTTGTGGGAGAAGGTAGCCTCCACCCTTTTGAGCTGGGAGTTGCTGGTTGAAGGCTTAGTGTGCTTGATTATTTGAACTGTTTTTTACTGAAATTGTTGCACTTTGTTTGCTGTAGCATATACTAGATCCAGACCTGCTGAATCTAGTTCTGTTTGCATAACTTGAGCACTTAACCAGACCATCTTTTGTTGGAGAGGGTTCTCCTGCAAACTAGTGGCAGAAGAGTGCAGTTAAAACTCATCTGATTGAAGCCTGCTGGAACAGAGCTCAGTTTAGAGATTTTTGTTTATTGGTTAATTTGTTTAAATCAGTTTTCTGTCATTTGCTACATAAGCTCAGTGCTTGCACAGGTTTGCCCTTGTTTTAGCAAAGCTCCACAGAGTTTGACGATCCGCTACTGCTCTGCTGTATTTATCTGATAAACCCAAGGCATCTTCTGATCTCTGCAAAATTTAAGTAGAATTTTTCACTGTATATTGCACTTGTTAACTGCATTTTTACCATATCACTGCTCACTTGAACTGTCTCCTCAAAATTGTTGCATTTTGTTTGCTGTAGCATGATAGACTAGATTCAGACCTGCTGAATCTAGTTCTGTTTGTATAACTTGAGCACTAAACCAGGCCATCTTTTGTTGGAGAGGGTTCCCCTACACCCTAGTGGCAGGAATGTACAGTTAGAACTCATCTGATTGAAGGTTGCTGGAATCGGGCTCAGTTTTGAGCTTGTTTATTAGTTTTGTTTGTGTCTTTCGGCTTTTTCCCAGTTAGGGGTTGCCATAGCGGAACTCCAGTCCACTATTGATTGGCAGTTGATTTTTACGTACCGGCTTGCCTGGCTTGACACACAACCTTCAACGAAGCACGCATGTCTCCACACAGAAGACGCTCTAGCTGAGAATCGAACCAGACAGCTTCATACTGTGAGGCGACAATGCTAGTCAGTTTACTCTCATTTGCTACATAAGCACTGCATATGAGCGGGTTTGCACTTGTTTGCTCATGCACTGCTGAGCAGCAGTGGGCACCATTGGCAGTTATAGATGCAAAAACTTCTGCCTGCAAATTTCCCCTTAGTACTCTGCTGGTGTTTTATCCTTAAGTTCTTGCAATTTTCCCTCATTGACAGGTGATACATTCACAAAGCTCTTGTGGTACAAACACAGATCCTACCCACTAGCTCATATCTTTTGCACACTTCTCATGTCCTCTACTTTACCTGGTCCTGTCTGTCCTCTCCCTGTTTTCTGACTACATTAACTTACCTAGCATTATGGATGGACAATTTCCACAGTTTCTCCAGCCAGTTTGGTTGACATGGGCATCCTCAGGCAATGTAGCAATTACCTCATGTACACACTGACAACCCACTTCTTCTAGTCCACACACATTCATTATGAGAGATGCAGCTATATTAAGAACCTAGAATCCAGGATCTCTCACTCACCCATCAGTTCATCTGATATTAAGCAAGTTGTCAACATGCACACCTCATCTCCTCCACCTACCAGACCAACAACACATAAACCTACATATGCGGAGGTCCTTACTAAAAGTTTATCTAAACATCAGAGACCTTCCAGTCACAAACACAAGCACAATTCACATTACACGTCCTCTGCAAAACATAGTGCACATAATATATCACACACCAGTGCCTCACCAGTCAAGCCCCTAAGGCATAACACAAAAACAAACATCTTAGTCCTAGGTGACTCAATTGTGAGACACACAGATGTCCTTCTTACCACTTTGGATGAGGAAAAAGTCATGGTCATCTGTCTGTCAGGTACCAGGATCTGCCACATCACACACTCACTCAAGTCTGTCAACAACGGGTACTATTATGAGTCCATCATAGTCTATGTTGTTGTGGATGACTTGAGATGTACCTCACTGGACTATATGAAGAGAGACATGACTGAGCTTTCTGATTATGTGTCTTAGGCAGGTATGTCCCTAGCCTTAAGCAGC
Source organism: Protopterus annectens (assembly GCF_019279795.1). Lineage (NCBI taxonomy): Eukaryota > Metazoa > Chordata > Ceratodontiformes > Protopteridae > Protopterus > Protopterus annectens. Next base: position 622,347,778 of record NC_056732.1, on the reverse strand, counting down.
ATTTTACCTTCAATACATCCCTAGCCTTAAGCAGCATTTTACCTTCAATACAAACAAAAATGATTGACTTCCAACAATTGGCTTAGTTTCTTGTGTTATTCAAAGGGGATTCAGTATCTATCAGCCTGGGATGACATGTTCAACAGACCCCGATGCTTAGTCAGAGATGGTCTTCATTTGTCACCCCTGGGATTTCGGTTACTGGCTAAGGCTTTTGCCGCCACCATAGTGCCTTTTTTGTCACAAGAACAAAATTCCCTGAAGTAAAAATATCCTCTAAAGACAACCTCAAGGTTATGCTGCTAAACACTAGGAGTCTAAACCAGAAACTGGACTCTCTGAAAGCAGCTCTCACCTTGAAAGATGCTGACATTTGTGCAGTCACTGAGACCTGGTTTAAGGCTGTAGAGAACACCCCAGCTATACCACATTACATTTCCTTCCACATGTTTAGAACACAGACTGAAGGTGTGAGAACTAAAGGAGGTGATATATCCATATTCATTAAAGATAAATACACCTCTAGATTGGTTAAACAGCATGATTCCTTTGAATTACTTTAGGTGCAATTGACTGTAAGTTAGACTCCTCTTCAGGTCATTGCCAGCTATAGGACCTCCTCCATGAATGAGGACATCCACTCAGCTTACTTGGATCTACTTGAGTCAGTCAAGATACAACCAAACACCCTGGTTTTGGGTGACTTTAATTACCCATCCATTGACTGGGTAAATTGTACGTGTTCTAACTCACTTGCCCAAAGGTTCCTGGACTTCATTAACTCCAATGCCCTGGATGAGCTGGTTGACACACCCACAAGGGGCTCAGACATCCTGGATCTGGTGGTTACCAACACTGGGGACTGCTGCACCACCCCCAGTGTGTTGCCATCCCTGGTGAGATCTGACCACAAATCAGTCTTGCTAGAAGTAACTATAACACAAGAACCCCCGTAGCAGCAACTAGACCAATTGCAACCTCTTACGTGACAGTATAAATAGCTTCATAGCCCCTCCCACCACTGATGGAACAGACACCTATTCTGAGTTATACACCAATGCTTTATATGAGCCCCTGTACAATTTTATTGAGTCTGCTGTACCTGATAGAACCAAAGCAAGATCTTCAAGGGAAAAAAAAACTTGGCTGGTGGACAACTGCCATTAAAAGACTATACAACAGAAGAAAAAAATTGTTGTATATGAGTAGAAAGAAATGGTCTCAAAACTGGAAACCCTCCCGCCTCAACTTAAACAAGCAAATAAGACTCCGAGTGAAGTCCTTCAAAGCTAACTACAGATCCAAATTAGCCTCCCTAACTAAGGATATCTATAAGGCATTCTTTAGTTGCATCTGTATCCTCAAAGGCAAGTCCCAGATTTGTGCTGAATGTATAATTTGGTACTGCATATGCAGAACCTGTAGATATAGCAAACCTGCTGGCTGACAGGTTCATTGAAAACTTCACTCCCCTGTCCCTGCCACATATACCCCAAAGCATCCCTAACACCAGTCCACCACCTAGTATCTCTGAGGAGCAGGTTTTAAATCAGAGGATCATAAGAAGTTACTAGGCTAGTGGCCCATGAGACCCTTACAACCCTAGCCAATAATTTAGCCCATGTTCTGACAAGTCAGCAAACAATGTCCCTGGACACAGGTGGAATCCCAGGGGTGTATTTTCTGTTTCTCATCCAGTTATCCAGGTTGCACTTAAAAAGGGTTAATGAGGTACTCTGCTTGATATGTAGAGGGAGTCTAGTCCACAGAAATTCTGTCTTCAAGGCTAAAAACACAGCCTCTATGGGGCCAAACAACATCCTTGGCTGTGTTCTACATGGGTTAAAACAGGAATTATCATCAGCATTGGGCACTCTTTTCAATCACAGCATAAGCACTGGCTTTGTCACCGCAGAATAGAAAACAGCTACCATCATCTCTTTGTACAAAAGGGGTGCATCCATGAACCCTGGGAACTATAGAC
>NC_056732.1:621425794-621428294 GCF_019279795.1 Protopterus annectens | reverse complement strand
TTGCTGCAGATGCTTGGGATATTGTTCTCATTTATTGGCCTGATGAGGGAAGAGAACAGAGAAGTTATAACTTCTTTTTTTCTGGAGGCAATACCCTTACTATGAGATGAGCAATACAGAATCCCCTTCTTACCACTGTGGAGAGATGGTGATCAAAGGTAAGGTTGCTGTCAACCTGTGTGCCCAGGTCTCTCACCACTGAGTGCATACATAGGGTGTTGCTATTGCTGTGGTAGTTAGCAGGAACATCACCCTTACTGAAAGGGATGATAATACACTTTTTTGCACTGAGTTTAATGCCATGAATTTGGCACCAATCATTTGTTTGTGTAAGACCCTCTTGTATGATGTTGACATTATTTGGAGAATCTATGACTGCTTCCAGTTTGCAGTCATCAGCAAACTTTGTCAGCCACAGCTCTTTAGTTTTTGCTTGTACTTTGGAGAAATATATTCTGAACAATATACATCCCAGGATTGATTCCTGTGGAACACTACTGGTCATAGGTCTGCTACTGGAGATGGATTCCCCTATTTTGACTGCATGTGTTCTTTCAGTGAGCCATTTGGTGACCTGCCTAATGATATAAGGGTTGATTCCTAGCTGCATGAGTTTGTCAATGATGCCCAAGTGGGGGATAGTGTCAAAAGGCTTAATAGCCTGTATGCACAGATTTCCCATCATCCAGGGCCTTGGTGACTTTCTCGAAGAAGTCCACCAGGTTTAACAGGCATGATCTTCCTTTGACAAATCCAAACAGAGTAGGGTAAAATGTTTGGAGATTACCTATATCTTTGTTTATAAGGTCCATGATGATTCGCTCCATGGACTTGCAGATAAGGCTAGTCAGGAAAATATGTCTATAGTTCCCAGGGTCACTGTAAGCACCACCTTTGTGCAAGGGGATAGCAGTGGCCGTTCTCCATTCAGCTGGGACAATGCCAGTGCTTAGACAATGATTGAAAAGAACATACAATGTTGCTGCTAGTTCTTGATGGAGCCCATGTAGGACACAGCCAAGGATGTTACCAGGTCCCATAGATGTTGTGTTTTTGGTCTTGGAGAGGGAATTTACAACCTGATTTTTAGAAAGACAAGATGGGGACAGGTGGTAGAGATGTCATGGGACATGTATGGCGGGAACAGGGGAGTGACATTTTCACAGAACTTGTTAGCTAACAGGTTAGCTATATCCACAGGCTTAGTATACAACTATCAGCTCAGCACAAATCTGGGCCTTTTCTTTTAGGTTAGGGATGCAACTAAAGAATGCCTTATATTTGTCCTTATTTGAGAAAGCTAAACTAGATTCATAATTTGCTTTTGAGGACTTCACAAGAAGTCTTATTTGCTTGTTTAAGCTGAGCAGGGAGTGTTTCCAGTTTAGGGCCTGGTCCTTCTTACTCTTAGACAGCAATTTCTTCCTCTTATTGTAAAGCCTGTTAATGGCAGTTGTCAACCAGGCAGGTTTATTCTTCCTTGAAGAGCTTGTTCTGGTCCTATCTGGTACGGCCGAGTCAATGCAGTTATACAGGTGATTGTATAAAGCAGTGCTGCAGAACTGGTGGTGTATGAGATGGATAGGTATGGATAAATGTTTCTCTATCTCCTGTACAGCTGCAGATGAGAGGGCTGAGAATGTGGATGCCCACGCCAGCAGGCTGCTAAAGCTGCGGCGTAGGGCTGGTGAGTACAAATCTAGCTTGCAGTAGTCAGGGCAAATAAATAGAAAGGAGTAGAATGTCACCTGCCAGTAGTTATAAATGTGCATTGTTTGTACTGAATAAAGGAGACATTAGCAGAGTAATAGTGACGTACAGGATATACATCAATAAAAGTGTCAGTACCTGTCAATAAAACTCAAAACCCCAGACTGTTGTGTTTACTTTGGTATGTGGCAGTATGAATCTAAATGTGTACAGGTTCTGCAAAGCAACTATGCCTCTGACAGCATTAATTAACTGAGGATCATCTGACAAAGATTGTGCAGTTGTAAAACATTAACTATAACAAATGTTCCATACACCAAGATCTGATCTCTGAATAGTAATGTTGTGTTAACCATTGTTTTCCATACTGTAATATGTCAAAGTATGAATACACAGTATAAGAACTATCTGCCATGCATGAATGTCAGAATTACAAGGCAAATTGACCAAACCAGGAGTATTAGACAGAAAACAGTCAAGAAAGAAACAGCAGTTGCTCAATAACTCATTGTGATGAAACACAACCTTGTTGTACCGTTTTGCATAAACAGGCACGGTTCAAATCCCAGGAGTAGTATTAAGCTGTATGCATAACCTCCCCCAAGAATATGTGTAGAAACATTCAGATATTATTAACTGAAATTTCCTCCACAGGTCTGCCAGGTAAGAAAAGCTATAAATTAGCTATAAGAAGGCTATAATTATACACTGTGTAGAACACCTACTGTCCAACCCCAAGGCTGTAAATGACAGCAAGATAAGTACATACACCAAGTGGTCTCCTCCAAGA